>NW_027470352.1:0-39254 GCF_051020765.1 Lasioglossum baleicum
GTGCGAACCATGCGTATGTAGGTGGAAATCTTCATGTAGTTAATAATGGTTGCCGCATTGTTACACACCGTTCTAATAATATATTACAAATCGCACAATCAGGACAATAACGAAGCACGTGGGATCAAACGAAAGGAATAATTCAAGATGTTTTATCGAAAAGTCAATACAAAAGGATTTCTTAAAACGAATTCATAAGAACCAAGATATTCGGTGAGCTTATATTCAATTACTGTCAAGCGGTCTTGAAACGCATGAAACCTTCATACAAAACAACTTCCTCGAACCACACTGTTTATTCGTTTGCAAATTTGCAAAAATTTCGAACTTTGCATTGGAAATTGGTTAAAACGCAATTCACGGTAAATGGTTTCAAGGGAGAAGTTTGTCGAAATACATCTCGAGCGATGAAACGAAAGGAAGGAGGCAAAGGAAAAGAGTGCTAGGACGCGCGATGAGATCGTTACTCGCGGGGGAGAACTGTCACGCACAAAATGGCCATTCGCCGTTAACAGCTTGGCAGATGAGCTGGAGGCGGCGCTTTGCGTTCTTGCTCGTTCTCCGTCGACGAATACTGTGACAAAATGAATACGGTAGCTTCACTGAATACGTGAAAATCGTTTTTCGCTGTATTTTCGCGTCCATATTTTTTGTTTTTTCAAACCACAACACAACAGTTGAAAGCGACGAATCTGCCCCACTTCGCCGTACTTCGCAGGTTCTCCTAAAGATGGCGTGACACGACCCGGTTTTTTAGCGGTTGTTTGTCAACAGAAATATTTTACGATAGTCTGCACTATATCAAGAGTTTCTAAGTTACATCTTGCTTTCCTATACACACACGCACATATATATATATATATATATTTATATATGATATATATATATATATATATATATATGTATATACATATTAATCATTTTTGACCATTACGATATTCAACATAAGGGACAAGAGAATTTTCGTGAAATATTTTTAAATTAAAAGTGTTTTAAATACCTTCCCACCTCTATTTACTGAATTTCTCTACTTTAATATTTTCTTCCATTCAATTTAAGTCGATTAATTTAAACTAGGGTTTAACTAAAAAAGATTCAGATTTACTGCTATAATGAAAAAAAAGGTTATTCCGAAAATGATAGCTCGTACAGTTAAGGATGTTTGAATTGCATGTACAATTCGATGGCAAGTTAATACTAACAGGGTATAGGATAGCAATAGAGAATGGTAGAAAGCAAGACAGAAGATAAATATCATAAGCGCGAGTGAGAAAGCAAACTAATACACGAGATAGAAGGGAAATACGTAGAAAAGGAGTTATTACAAATGCACTGAAACTATGCAATGAATCAACAACAGGAGAAAATAAAGGGTAAAAAGTGAAGGTTTCACAAATGCCACCTACACGTAACAAACACTTACTCCTCCCAAATCTTTAATTTTTGCTTCTATTTTAGCTGTAGTAGCATGATTCTTGATATCCAAGTAAAATGATTTTCCTTCCAATGATTTTAGATCCTTGTGTGTATGAACATCTGAAACGTCACAGAAATATACATAAGAAATTTGTTAATTGTACTATACTTTGTAGAATAAATTTTTTGAAATATTACAAAATATGCGACTTCGAGAAAATTTCATGAAATGTAACGATTTAATAAAAATATCATGACGGTATATTATGTAAATTAAAAAAATATGTTAACATAAAATATCATATATTATGTTGGTTCAATTATTTTGATGAAAAAATCGTTTCGCAAGTATTACGAAATAATTAAATTGATACGTTCAAACATAATTTTATGTAAATTCTTATATTGTTACAAACAACGAACAAAATTGTTCATGAAAATTCAATAAAATTGAATTATAAATTATTGTGTTACAAACATATATGTATATATGTATATATGTATATATGTATATATGTATATATGTATATATATATATGTATATATATATATATATATATATATATATGCGTAACATACGTGAGTGCTTGATTAATTTGTTTTCTCTTGGTGACTGCTTATGCTCCTGATGTTGAATTTTGGATGGCGATACCATTCCTATGCTATACACTGCACAGACAACAACGATATTTTGCTTTTACTGTACTTTAGTATTTTTACGACACTTTCCATTCTCACAAACGCACCACGTATTGTCACAAATATTTCGTTGCATATTATCTGTTATATCCGTTTATTTAGAAAACTGTGATTTAACAGCTACAAATTACACCATAATTTTCATTTTAGAACAAGTAAACCCGTCTTCTGAACCGTTCTGAACGTCTCCATGAACTGAAGTTATGTGCCCTACATGATTATTTGAAAAAATATACTAAACGTACATTCAAGGATGGCCACTACAAGAAAAATCCCTAGTTTTGATTGCTCGTGTATTGAAAACTTATAGAAATTTAATTATACGATATAATTACTGATTGAAATATGATTATTAAATAATTTTAACAACTATTCAATAATAGGCTTTTTTTTATAGGAGTAAGTTTTATAACTTTTCTTCCTTTTCTTCTAATTTTTCATACAAATTTTCATAATATAAAACGAATAATTCCGTAGTTCAAGCAATTATATATATATGATAGATACATATACAAGCATTTCAAAACGAATCAATTTCATTTTGATTTTTATTTGTATCAAGTCTAGGTAGCTCTCTCTTCCACAAATGTTTTCACTTGGCATTGAGAATCGAAATTCAGATCATTCGATTCATACGTATTTATTTCCTCTGTTCTTTGTGTATTATCTTTATATTAAAATTCGGAGACGTTAATTTTACGAATATACAAAAACTTTACGAAACTTATTAAATTACAGTAAAAAATTGTTATATGTAAAGTTTTCGAAATTGTAAATGTTCAAATTATTCTATTTTTATTAATTTGTATTTGTAATTTGTAATTTGGTATTTTTATGTTTTGTATTTCCTTAGTACGAATAAACAAGCAACGAGTTTAATTGTACGTTTGTTGCAAGTTTCATAAATTTACAACATACGATAACAATTCCAATAAATTGTGTTCCAATTCCAATTGCATTGAATAGGAAAATAAAAACAATGTCTTACAAACAGTATAAAATTATTATAGTATTTATACATATGAGGTTCTCTGCTTTCTTATTTTTTAAATGAAATAGCGATTAAATTTATAATATATTTAAATAATTTAAATTAGAACGAAATGTTGAATAAAAATAGTTGAGAAGCACTGAAGATTGTGGTGGCAGTAAGAGAGGTACATTGAAACACATTTGTCAGTGAAAGCGATTGTTGGCCAGGTGGATCGTTGTGATGATTTGTTTGATTAAACGTGAACAATGTTCAATCTTTTACGAAGTCTAATTTTCGGAGTGTTTCTTAGTCTCGTAAACACTAGTATGCCTAATTCATGGTATGAAAATTTACCCGCGGTGGCCTTAGATTACAAAGTTCATATCGATGCTGGAAAAGAAGATTGTTACTTTCAATATGTTGATGCTGGTGCTACTTTCTATGTAAATTTCCAGGTATGTAATTGTTTATTACACTATCATTTTACTGAGAATGCTTTTCTTATACATTTACTTGAGTTGAGAACCGCATAACACTTGAAGATACACGAGTATTTCCTTAAAATTTTAGATACCATTCATTTGAGTATTTAACCATATGGATGTATATATTGCGATTATAGATTTTCAAATATTTGGAAGGAAAGAAAATTTTCAAACATATTTATACACGCAGGTAGTACGTGGTGGAGATGGAAAAGCTGTTTTGCAATAAGAAATCCAAATGGAATAATAGTTCATCGTTATCAGTGGCTTTCTAGTTCGGATTATCAAGATACCGTGAAAGATGCTGGTTATTACAGTATTTGTATAGATAATCAATTTTCCAAATTTGCACCAAAATTAGTGAACTTATATATCACAGTGGTTAGGTAATAATTTTATCTACGTGTATACACTTTCAAATTTATCATGTTATGAAATGTAACTTTTAATTGTCATTAATAATACGATATAACATAGGTACGATGAATGGGATAAATATTCAAGAGAGCTGGAGGAATTAAATATTTCCGTAGAAAACTTCACAGTACGTATTTATTATTTTCATTTACGTTTATCAAATTGTTTGTTACATATTTGTGCTTTGTAGTCTGTAATAACAAATGTAGAGAGAAACATTAATAAGATGCTTCAAACTCAGCATTTGAGTAGAAGTAGAGAAGCTCGAGATTTAAATTTGTTATTGGATAACAATTCTTATGTCCAAACATGGTCTATTGCACAAATAATTGTCATAATGGTAACAACAGCAATCCAGGTATATTTTGTAAGAAAACTATTCGAAGTAAAGCCAACTAGATATTCTAGGGCAGGTATATAGATATTATCAAATACACTGTAATGTATGAAAGTGAACATGTTCAACGAAAAGATCTGTGTTTACCACAGAAAAGAGTAATGACAAAGTTGCTGAATTTCTATTTGGAAATATAATACTCTTGCTTCTAGAAAATTATGTTTGTTACTTCAGTTAAAGTTTGTCATATTTTTAATAGCATAATAATATTTTTCCTGAAAAAGAGCTAGGAAGAATGTTTTAAATTGTATTATGTCTCACTTCCCCAGAATATGTCTCATAGACAGAACATTCCATCGATTGTTATAAATTATTTAAACATTAATTTTATTTGTGTTTTACCCTCAGGCTTTTAGATAAACGTATAAATTATATTTATTAATCATTAAGATTATTAGGGAACATTTATAAGATTTGTACGAAGATAATAAATAACAACATACTTTTGTTACAGACATGTTTTCATTTTTTTCCAATTCCTATATTTATAACTCGATGTTAGATTAATATACGAGTATGTGAGAATAAAAGGGATTAGATTAATGTAGAAGCTTGTGAAAGTTGATTTATTAGAAATTACATTAATTAGCAATTCATAATTGCAGCAATCTTTATTTAATTAATAGCTGATTGTTGCTTTGTTTTCCGTTGCGATTATATTTCCGTTTAACATAAGGAAACGATGTCTCTGTTTAAGATTTTTCGCGCGAACATGTTCCGAAGCAATTTCTTTCGTATAATTTCCAGGAAACCAGCCCTGTTCACCATTTAACAATTTTTCTCCATGATACCATCCGTCCGACATTTTTCTAAACACGTTTATAACATCTCCTGAAAGTAGCATACCGCGTTAGTTGAAGGAGAGAGAGAGAAAAAAAAAGAAAAAAGACTAAGGTAAAAGTAATAACTTTTTCGTAGAAGAGATTACACACCTGGATGTAATGATAATTCATCTGGTTGATTTGGGGAATAGTAATACAGAGCTACTACTTGAGGACAATCCCACACCTCGTAAAGAGTTTCTCCTGTCAATCCTCGTTTCGATGGCGAAACTGCTTCTAACCACCTTTGTCTTTCTGTGTCGCTTTCACATGTTAAAATATATTCGATCTGGTGTCCGGAATGATTTTCTAAGAGAGTCAATAACATTGCATTGCGTCCATTGAACGGCGAATCTTCGGAAACTGATTCTAAAGCGATTAGACTTCTTTTACAAGCATCTATAACGGTGTACGTTTCGTCGTGAGTACTGTAGCAAAGAGAAGAAAAACGTACGTTATAGAGAATATTTAACTTGACGATGGAACGAATAAAATGCGAATAAATGTCGAATGTTTATACTTGGATTTATATTTTGCGACTAGAAGGAAATCGGTGAGTAGTAATAAATAGAGAGGCGTTTATTCTTTCCAAACGTAAGTTTATATTCGGAATCTGCTTTTGTCGACAGTTGCACGACTGGCCCACTTTTAATTAAATATTTCCCTTTTAACACGATCGGTTTAATTTTTACGGAATATTCGAGTTTCCTGGAACATAATTACAGTTCTTCGGTATATATAAATAGATAATGATTAAGCGATAAACGTTACCTGGCTAAATTTTCCATCTCGATTTCTTTCGCCGCGGCACGGGCACCTTCGTTGCATTCAGCAACAACATAACTTAAATTGGACAAAATTTTTTCCCAGTGGGTCCTATCATCGTGTTCGACTGGTAGTTTAGAAAGAACCGCATCAGCCAATAAAGGAAGCCTGAACCACATTTATATGCTTTTGTCGTTCATTCGTTATTCGATGTATAGACTGACTTATCTTACCTCGTTATTCGTTGCATGGGTAACATTAAAAAAGAGTGCAAAGATAAACTTTGGCAAGTCGAACGAGCTTCTATTTGCGAGACCGTTTCTACAAATTTTAAGCCCTTCCGCGTTCTGGAATAATTATTTCGCAGGTATAACTTTATCGACATTCGAAAGAAAAACATTTTCCATGTACCTTAAATCTCGGAGTGTCGTATCTATGCTAACTTGTTTACAACAGTATGCAACGTAAATGTCTAAACATTTGTCGGCATATTTAAGCAATACGTTTGATAAACCGTGCAACATTGGATCGTGTCTCCATACGGTTTCCAATTCGGCTAAGAACTGTTGCGATGCTTGCAACACGCTCGGTATACCGCCGAACAGTTTATCCTTTTCGATCGGTGTCAAAATTTCATCGAACAAGCAGTCGTTTAGGAATTCGTTCTTCAGCACACGAAGAGAATTCAGATAGGACGCTTCCGACGTGAGAATCTCGAATTTCGCTTCCTGGATCTTCTTCTCTTCCGTGCTCAGTCGTTCTAATGAAAAGTAAAACGTGACCGTCGAGAGGGCTTTCGATAAAATAGGAAAAAGCAACGATGCAACCAGTCGCTTACGTAAAAGACCATTATTTATAACTTGCGGCGTTTGCACCATAATATTCTATATCCCGGTTTGGCTAGATCCGTTGTAGATTGCGATGGGATCATATTTTCGACCTATGATCAGCGAGTAACGATTAAATCGTCCAGCAGCGTTCAAGAGATTCAAGAGATTCGAGATACGTTACCTCTTCATAGCCGTCCGAGTTGCAATCAAAGGCTATTCTAGCAGTGGCTGCTGCGTAAAATTGATAGAGAGGTTCCTGATCGGCAAATACGCTGTAGTGATCTAACGTGACATCGCGAAGAGTTAGAAAATTGGCAAGGATACATGCAACGGCGATTGGTCGAGTTGTCAAAGTTGCAAATCAACTTACCTACTTCCTTGTTGGTATTGCTGTACATCGGTTCCCTGCTCGAATCCCTCGTCGTTCCTGTGGATTCGTTATCGTCGTTCGTAGTGTAACCATTCAAGTAAAACGTGGAGAAAGGTCCGGTAACGTTCTTTTTAAAATGCCTGGCAAAACTGAAATATCTTCCACCGTCTAAATTCGAATGATCGTTGGAGGATTCTTTGCTTTCCTCGCAGGAATGTTCGTCGTCAACCGAGGTCCTTCTCCGCATCCGGCCTAAACTTCCTTTGGTAATGCTCCAAGTTCTTCGAAGCATTTTTATTCTTCTACCGAGAGTTCGAGTAAGGCTCACTTCACGCGGTGGAGGAGGATTCGGTTTTGTCGGTGCCTCCATATACGCGATTACCAATCGATTCGGAATCTTTTCCTCCGTTTCGGTATCTTTCTCCTTTTGTTCTTTCCTCTGATCGAATGTTTCCGTTTCCGAATCGGTGCTGAAATCATCCTCCGGCTGGAAGGAACGAAGGCTCTCGTACGTGCTATCGTCCGATGCATCGTCTGCAAAAATAATTAACAGCTAAATCGGTGGAAAAGGAGAATAACACGCGCGAAATTCCAATCTCCGCCTGTTTCTTAAATTAACGAGAAAAGTTAGCTTCGACTGGTCTTTTTACTCTCGTACGATCATCCAGATAAATCGTCGAATTTATTTACTTTCTTTCGCCAAGATACAAGGTAGGTACACGGGGATTTTACGGTAAGATAAATGACATTTTAATCGAGGCAATTTTCTAAAATCTTGCGAGACCTTCGTGAACATAGCACGACGTTTCCTGCGTGTCCAGGTCTTCGTCTAGGTTGATCACCCTCATTTGAACCAGGCCCAGCGTTCTTTGCGAATCTTGCGTCGTTTGCTTCCTTTCAGCTTCCTTCTCTTCTTTCTTCCATTCTTCGATATTCCTCGAACAGCCAACGAGCAACACCGATCCGTTGCCAAGGCTCACAGCCACTTAAAATCATCGTTCACGGTCAAGCGTTACTATGTCGTTCTCTTACGTTCACGCATGTACGAATGTCTGTGTGATAAGCCGAGGATATCGCGTATGCACCGACATTTGTCCAAGTTCCCAAGGTTAACAGGCAGATCGAAGAATCGCGAAATCGGGAAATGAAAGAGAAGGAAGAGGATGGAAAGCCAGGCGTATCGAGCGAATAAACAAGGTGAAATCATTTCGACCGCGCGAATCGCGTAATTTCTTTTACTTTCATTTCCACACGGGGATCGTGTCATCGACGGCGCGTGAATCGGAGGAATTATTTATACGTAGATCGAACAGCTCTTTACGTATTGTCCGTTACAGGATCGTGCACAGGTATAGAATGTACATGCAAGGTAAACGTTGGCTAGTAACCAGAGACTAGTTCGGAAGGTTGGTAAACAGTCGTATAATCCTTCTTCCCTTGGACAAATCTCAATTTCGGCGAAGCTTTTATGGTACGTCGTGTACGAAGCGTGATAAAAAGTAACCGGTGTTATTTACCTTGTGTATTCGGTCGGCGGAAAATTTTCAAGGTCTGTTTCATTTCCACGACATGTCGACTCGTTACGAACGAGTCTCGCGTAAGAGCACAGTTTCACGAATAGGAAATTTTTGTATCACGGCTGAGTTGGAGGCTGAGCAGAGAACGAGGATCGAGGAACAATTGTATCGTTGGAATATTTCCCGATACGACAGAACATGATACGACACGATACGACACGACAGGGCACTATAGCACGCTATAGGGCACGATAGGGCAGGATAGGATAAAAGTATAATATAAGAAGAGGCGAGGCGGCGGGACGAGCGGCTCGGCCGTGACTGACACTGGCAGAGCGCAATATGCGCTTTCACCTCCCGGCGATCTCTGCTCGAGTCCGGTTTCCAGGCTGAACTCCTCGATAAAATATTTTCACGCGCTTCGAATTATCGCCTACGTACTCTCTTCGTACCATCGCATTGTTGTTAATCCTTCGGAAATCTCGGCGAATCGTTCGAATCGTTCGAATCGTCCTTGGCGGTAGGTAGTAGCATGTCCGTGAAAACGATTGCAAGCTTTTATATACATACTCTTACTTATACGTGCCTTTCTCTTCCTCCTCGAATTTCTCTTCTAATCGAACTGGAAACAAATATGACGAAACACACGGTACTCGTCCGAGATGATGTCGGAAAATCTCGCTCGGAACGCGAGTGACCGATTCGTTGCGTTTCAGCGTTTGTAGATCATGATTTTCAACGTCTTTCTTCATGAAACATACGCGACGAGCAAGCAACTTTTACTCCAGACAACTAATTACGTGATTTTTTCGGAGATATCACGGTGTAATGCATTAAACATACTGTTCCATAACGTTGATTCGAAAAAGAAAAGGCCGCTGCTTCCTCGTTTAACGCAATCTCGCATTCGTCTATTTTTTCTTTTTTTTTTTCCTTCCTTTCTTTCTTTCTTTCTTCCTTTCTTGTTTTCAATTTCGAGCCAATCCCGATCGCTAGTTTATTTAAAAAGAGGTCGGGATCGATGAAAAATATGCGTTTCGTTCATCGCTGTCCCACTCTTGAACTACCTTGACACTTGTAATTCGTTCGTAGATCTGAATCACGTCGAATCAATTATATAGCCTAATGGAATTCTTATTCGCTTACTAGCCACGTGTAGCGTGAGAGAGATAGAAACTAGTAATTCCATACCTTTGTACTCTAGAAAAAATGTTGAAAAGTAATCGACACTCGCTGCTATTCACTGCTATTCGCGCACCTGTGCCTTCCGTAACGAAAGTTACATTGAAAATTCCAAAAGAGTTTATCGCGTGTGACACGAGTAAAATTAATTTGTCGCGATAAAAAAACTTTCATGCTTATTTACGTAACGACAGAAAAAGTGTTTCTTTCTATAATTTCTCAATGCGTAAGCGATTTTCGCCGTACCTCTGATTATCGATACGACAATTACGATTACGATTACGCACAAACTTACCATTGTACGTGGACTCGCGTGAAAGTGATTTCGACGATGATTTCAAGTTTTTCCTTGATACCCAGGATCGCGGTCTTCTCGTCTTCCGGGACCATTTTTGACCCGATCTTTTTCTACTCGAAACGACTGGTGTCTCTGTACTTTTTCCATTAAACAAAAGTCAGTTTTTAGAGAACTTATAGTAAATGTAACGCGACTTTCGGTTTTATCCTATTCGGTTGCACTTACGACGAAGAGGATTTATTCGGGACTCGAGCCGAACCGGTGGTGGTAGTTGAATCGTCCAAATCCTCCCACTCGGATTCTTTGCCGTATGCCCAAGTCGATCCTAAGATCGAACCCATCGTAGAACCGGTGTAAAGACTATTGACTCGCTCCTCGCTCGGTAAACCGACGTCATCGTACACGTCTCTGTCGTTGTTCAGCGTTATATCGGTATCTTCGTCCACGCTCGAGTATTCGTTGCTAACGAACAATTCGTCATCTCCCTTCGTTTCGTCATCCCGAATTTCCCTCTCGTTATTCGCGAACACGTTTCCCGCGTAGGATGGACCCATAACGTCGTCATAGATATCGTCGAAATCTTGAAAAGCGGCCGAAGATTCGTCGATACGATGATTTCCGTCGGTTCGCGATACAGGAGTGCCCACGTCGTCGTAGTCATCTTCCTAATCGCGTATTGCAACACGATAGAAAGAAAAGAGGAAAAAAAACTGATAATTCGATCGTTTGGCCGTCTCGCGAGTATGTTATGTCGAGTAATCGTCAAGGATAATTAGAGAAAGCTTATATAAATATATGGAATATATTAAACTTGTGTATAAATAGAAGAACCGAGTAGAGATGCGGAGTTATCACCTGGTCGATAAGATTCAACGGTCCTACGTCGTCGTACACTTGGCCAGCAACCTCTTCGATGCATTGGATATTTTCACTCGTAATTGATCGCGTGTTCTCGAAAAGGAAGTTCTTAGTCCGATTGCTCCACAGAAAACTGGAATTAGCAGGTAACTCGGTAGACGACTCGCACGTTGCTTCGTACGTTTTCTCCTGGCGTTCGTTTGCCCGATATTCGCACGTTTTCACCTGCTGGCTTAACTCCAACGCCTTTGCCGAGCGTGCTTGCAACTCGGACAACAATTCGCGTTTCAAGTTTGCGATATCGAAAGCGTCGGTGTTTCCTAAAATTTGAAAACGCCGCGATTAGAGGAGATCTGGTCGGTGAAGAAGGCGGATAATAAGGAGACGAGATGGAAAATTATCGCGAGAGAGGAGACGTACGCGAAGAAGTTGTTTGTTCCTTTGATCTACCGCGAAGAACCGTGCCGAAGGAAATGGATCCGGCGATTCTAGCGATCGACGATTCCTCCGTTCCATTTCCAGCCATTGAATCTTCCTGACTGGTTGCAACCAGAAGCGGTAAAGTGGCACACTTTTGTTCGTGTGTAATTATGACTTGCTCTAAACTAAACCTGATGGTGTTTTCGTTGGAAACCAGATTCGGATTCGTGGCAGACGCGACGTGAACGAAATTCGACGGCGAAGAGATTTTTAGATATTTCAGTTCCTCCCGAGAGAGACTTCTCGATCGGTATCTAGCCTTAGAATTTATCCCTATTTTCGAATCTATCGATAACGTTTTCAACGAGTTCAACGATCCTCTCGAATTACACTTTTCCTTCTGCTTTCTTTTCGGTCCCTTTACGAAATATTCCGGCACGAAATGCAATATATTTTTACCAAAGTATTTCTTCTTTTTCTCGCAATTTGCGAATTCAAAGTCCGTGCTGAATATCAAACTTTCGGCTAATTTGCTATCGGAAAATGTTTCCATTAAAGACTTGCCGTCGAACAGTTTCACGTTCGAACAACTCTTGCTGGCCAAATCGTTCGTAGACTTGGACTTTACGAACACGTTTTTCCCGTACAAACTATCCTGCTCGTTCTCCAGGCTTTCCTCGTCTTCGTTCGCATCATCTTCCTTCGCATCTTCCTTCGCATCTTCCTTCGCATCTTCCTCCTTCGCATCTTCTTGCTTCGCATGTTCGCGGACATACCAACAGGTGTCCGTAGCAAATGTCGATTCTATTTTCTCGTAATCGTTTCCATTCGCCTCAGAAGATAAGGAGGAAGTAGCGTTTTCGTTGTTCCAAGGGTAACCATGATCGAGATTATGCTTGCTTTCTCGCGAATAAGTTTCTCCGTAGTCATCGTTCCCGCGTTCTGCGTCGATTTCTCCTGCAACTGTTATCAAAGAGGCATCGATATCACGGTTGTCGATATTTTCTCTGGCGGTTTTTTTCTCGCTGTATTGACCGATAACGGAATGGAAATCCGCAACGGTGGTATCCAACTGCGGTCTGTTTTGCGGCGCTGACGTCGAGGATGATACGACCAGTAGATATTTCGCGTGCTGCTTCGACGTGAGACACGTCGCGTCCACCTGAACGAAACATTTCACGCGATTCGTTAGTTTACCTAGACGTACCGTATGGCTGAGACATTTCTAACGGTTTTGCAGATACGCTTTCGAGGAATGCGATAGAAATCGTAACTGTTTACAAAAGCGTAACTGTCGCGCCACTCGTGATGCGTGTCACGATTTTTAGACAAGCTATCGGCCGACCGGAGAAACAACGTTATCAACGGAAAAAATGATAAGCATTGGAAGAATCGTCGCGAGCATGGCGTAGGAGAAAAGAAGAAAAAATGCTGCACGTTACCGGATGCACGAGCGGACCAGACCGATTAGATAGCGAAATTATTTCGAATCTGTGATCGGTAACTCTCGAATTCTTACCGAACGACGAACAACGACCGAGCAACTTGGAAATTAACGAGCCACTCCTTTATTAGCATCGTTTAACTCTAGCCGGAACTGGAATTCTAACCACGCTGCAAGTTTCAGTACCGTTCCTCGAATCGTGTTTTTTCGAATTCAAGTAAATCGAAAGAGATGGCTATGACAGAATAATTAACGCGAACCTTGAAGCTGGATCTCTTGGCAGTGGCTTCGGTACAGATTTTCCCTTTCTTCTTTGGCTCAGTCGCTTTTTCCGTTGTAACGTTCTTATCGTCCACGGGCAACAATTGCAGAGGTAATGTCGCTCTCTTTAAAGCCAGACTGTCCAGAGTAGCGTAGATAATTTTGTCCGAACTCGCAGATGATTTTCGGTCTCCGTGAAGGAAACTTCTATTAGCTATGGGCACGATACTCATCCTTTCATTTATTTCAACGCCACGATAATCCTATACCATACGTTGATCTTGGCTCGATCACCAAACAGAGTTGTTATTTAGATGGGACCATTAGGAATCTCGCGAATCGGTACACGTTCGCTGCTTTTTTTCTCCTCCCTGACATTATTATATCGTAAGCGTAAAAATCGTCGAAAAAATCTGCGTACACGCGATTAAGAATGCCTAGAAAAACGCTATTTCGTCGATCCAGCGATAACGAGAGAAACGCGATCCGTTATCAAATACCGCTAATATGCGCGCGCATCGAGAATTCGACGCGATAATTTCTGCATACTCGATGCGAACAGTTGTTTTTTTTTCCTGTCAGCAAAAACTTTCGACGCGATACGATTGATCACGACGAAAGTTAACGAAGGACGTTGATATGTTTAATACGCGTGATAAATTAATCGCGATTTATCAATGGTAGAATTAACAACGACTAAGCCTGTCTGTCCTGTTGCTTCGCGCAATATTCCTAAAGACGTATCACACAGTTCCGTTTTCGCAATCACTTTCCGCGACTGCTTCTTCTCGCATTATACCAAATATCATGCTTTCCCAAACGAAAGATTAACGTAATCCTGCCGATCAAAATATCCCTACGTTCTTTTCCTTTTCCTTTTACCACCACCATGTGTATTTCCGTTCGTTTTTCAGCACACTTTATGTATTTCACTCCGAATTCTCCGACGTTTCATGCTATTGTTATGTTTCGATTCTCTTCCCGTATCGGTTAATCGTCACAAAATTCGTACAACACTCGACACGATAAACTTGACGTTAACAAGGCCACGGTTACATTTATCTTTTACAAGTGTGTTTTTATCCGCACCGTATTCGTCGAAGGATCTACAAACGCGATTAGAAATATGTCACGAGCATAAGTATTAGCTGGTCGCGAACTCTTCTGAGCAATACCGTATCGATTGAACTGATTCGCCGATCGAGTGACAAATCATGCATACTCGGTGAATTTTTAAACCGTTTTGCTCTGCCTCGGTGCGGGCACGATCCCGCGTACACCAGATCGGTCGTCTTCGTCGGTTTTCGTCGCTATTCGTCAACCATTCCCGTATTCCTTGAATTATTCACCCTCCCTGTTTTCATACTTTCATCTATACCAGTTCCGTACTTTCGCTTCGCGACTGATTGCAACTTTTATTCCGCGGTTAGAAATACCAACAACCTGTTATAACGTGTTTCTTTCTTTATTACTCTTCTATTATACGCGATACTAGTTCCTTTTTTTATCGCTAATTCGACCACGTGAATTTTACCGAACGCGTCCATTCCGCAATTTCTCTATCGCCATATCCTGTATACGCGGAGAAAGAAAATTTTTCACATGATCATTCGAAACTCAACTTTTTTTTCGTCTTATTTCAAATTTTACTTCCAGTCCCGACTTTTCCTGTATATCTACAAACACAGCCCTGAGGAGCAGGGATTCTCGTGTAAACCGAAGTCAGGGAAAGGTAAAACGATGCATCAGGTAGTCAAGAATTCTTACATTCTTGCGCAGCTGAGTATTGGATGATGATGTGGCAGGTTGGCCCCATTCTTTCCTGGCGGTTTTCATGGACTTGGTCTCTCATTATTGGACCGGACCAAGCGACATAAACCATGATACTCTTTTTCGAAAGTAGGCCAGAATGCGAACATTCCTAATTTATAAGTACCATCATTAATTCCATAAAACATAATTAATCGTTAGAACACGAAAAAATACAGCTAGAGGTAAAAAGAATATCTCGCGAGTTTGATATTACTAGAAAAGGTTGAGAAACTGGAATAATCGTGTGTCAAGAAAAACTTGAAAAGCAAAAATTTTGTACGATAACGATAAGAAATCGTAAAATTAAACTTTAAATGTAAATATAGATTATATCGTTTGATACGTAAAAGCGTATTTCATTTTTTTATTAACTTACGTTTACATTTTTTATTATTACTGAATATAGATAGAAAAAGTGGGGGCTCTAGAAGGGATATTTAATCGATGCATAGGTAGATCCGTTGGTCAGTGATCATTAAACGAACGATACCATTAACTTCTAAAAAGGATGTCACTCGATCAGGTAATTACAATTTTACTTATCCGATAGTTTTCATCTATTATAATTTCCATAACGAATGGCCCATTACGTGTCCGTGCCAAATGTATAAATTGAACGATACTAGGAAAGAAAAAGAAAGAATTACTATAAAGCACAATCGATGCTCTTGTCCTACTTAATTTCCTCAATGTTCATACCCGCATTCTATCATTGCTTATCATTGGTATTTCATTTTAAATAAACAAACAAAATCGAATAGCATTGTTTTAATTAATGAATCTCTATCGATCCAAATATTTTATATTTAGGCTGTTACGTCACACGTGTCAACTTTGGACTTGCAAATACATCATACGACTTTTTTATATAGTCATCTTCTATGAATATTATGTTTGCGATCGATATCATAAGAAATAATATATAACGAACGTATTATTAATTTTACTCGTTTTTGAAGAAACTTATTCTTCAACGATAATTAGCTGATAGATCATGAAACGATACAAAGATAAAATTATATTTTTCCGCAAAGTCATGTTTGCAGTAATTGCATACCACATATTCTCTTTGTTCTTGTTTTTTTTTTTTCTTCTCTTTTTTACTCATAATCATACGCGTTTGTTGGAAATCAAATTTAAATTCGAAAAAGATTATCGTTGCAATGAATATTCATATTAGGAGTTTAGGTAAAACATATAAATATGTATGATATTATAGAAATTCGAAGAAGCGGCAGAAGCTGTAAAAACTCTTACCAAACGTCCAAGTGACGAAGAGTTTCTGGAATTGTATGCATTGTATAAGCAAGCAACGATTGGAAATACAAATACCCGTAAGTGGACATACGTATTTAATACACGTGTAATAAAATGTAATAATTTAAAACTAATTTTAACATTAAAAACTATATTTGAAATAATTGTTTTATATATAATGATAATAGCGAGACCGGGCATGATGGATTTAAAAGGAAAAGCAAAATGGGATGCGTGGAAATTGAAAGAGGGTATGCCGCAAGACAATGCGAAGGAAGCATATATTAAATTAGTAAACACATTGATAGAAAAGTACAAATAAAGTGCTTGATTGTTTTATTATTGAAATAAAATGAAACGCTTTATATATTGTTTATATTACAATAAAAAGAATACATTGAAGTAAAATACATTTTACATTGTTTAAATTATTTCTTGCCCTGTTAATTACGCGCTTCTAATCTTGTTCACTGATGCGTTTCATTTTTCCAAGTTCGCGCGCTTGGAAACGTAATCGACTATCGCGTCGTTGTAATCGCATTCTTTATTTCCACAGTTTGCACCCAATCTATCTTTGTAATTTAATTCTAGAGTAAAGTTTAAAACTGATATTCGTGTGTTGCTTCTACCAAATTGTATTATGTTATGCATAAGTGTATAAAATATAAATTCTCGAACGTTAATAAGTATTTGATAAATTTGACGTTTCATAAAAATGATCATCTCGGCTTTAGACAAAGACACCGTAAAACTTATAACTACTACGCAAATTATAACGTCGATATCTACTGCCGTAAAAGAATTATTAGAAAATGCATTTGACGCTGATGCTAAAAATGTCGAAATTAACTTGGTATGTCACGCTTTTCTCTTTACACAACATATTTTTATTTTTCAATTATTTTTAGATTTTGTTAACTTTCATTAGATAGACAGTGGATGTACTTTAATAGAAGTGAAGGATGATGGTTATGGCATTTCAAAAATAGATGCTCCTTATATGGCCTTATCATCTTACACGTCAAAGATACATAGTTTTTCTGACTTAGGTATATAATTATATTACGAAAGCAATACATAAGACAATCTTACGATTATAATCGTATTGTTACTTATAGATTCGTTAGAGACATATGGATTCAGAGGGGAAGCTTTGTATGCATTGAGTTCGGTATCAGATCTGACAATTATATCGAAAACAGAACAAGATGAAGTTGCTACATCGTATACTATTGATCATTATGGGCGTATCATAAATTCGGAACCATGTCATAGATCTACGGGTAATTTATTTCAAATTTCAAATTGTTTAAAATTTGCAAAATACATATATTTTGCCAGGAACCACTGTACAAGTGAAGCAACTGTTTAAACAAATGCCAGTGAGAAGACAAATAATTACGCATTCAAAGAAAGCTAATCAAGATATTAAAACCTTGGAGTCATTAATAAGAAGTTATGGAATATGCAAATTTTTTGTACGAATAAGTTATAAAGTTGATAATAAAATTATATTTGCAAAACCTAGTTTAACTAGTCTTGAGGAAGCAGTTGCATATACCCTTGGTAAAAAAATAACATGTAACATGAATTGGATAGATATTACAGATACAGATGTAATTATCTTAGATTTTACACGTTATCTTTTATTTAATACTTTAGATCGCTAAAGTATATGATTTGTTTTAGATCCAAATGAAGATAATGGTACCTTTGAGATCGATACAAAACGTGTCTGAAGTATTTCATTCTGGTGCACAATATATTTTTGTGAACAATAGACCAATTAAATATAAAGAATTAGAAAAGGTACGCATTTTAATCAGTTGTTTCAAAATTAATCAAAACAATTACAAAATATTTACAGAGCATTTTCAGATAGTAACTAAAATAATTTTGGAGGCATTGGAGCAAGAATTATCAGTGAGGAAAAAACCTATATTTATTCTATACATTTTAATAAATGCTGCAAATGTAGATATTAATCTAGAACCAAATAAAAATTCTGCTCTTTTTAAAGAACAGGTATTTGTGTGTACGAAATAAATAATGATATATTACTTTTATAACTTATGACACATTTACTTTACATTGCAGAATATGGTTATTAATACGATAGAAAAGTATTTAGAAAATTTTTATGGCATACAAAGAGAAGTACAAGAGAAAAGCACTTGTGATAGTTCATTTGCTGATTATCAAGATTATACACTGAAAACAAATATTAGTAATGTTGAAATTGAGGAACCTGTGTGTAAAAAACGAAAATTAATAGAAGAAGAACAAAAAAGCAGAAGAATGGAAGAAAATATTGATAAACCTATTAAAAAGAATATGAATGCTGATGGAAATGTAGAAAATAATGTAAATTCTGCTGAAAGTGATAATTTTGAACATAGGAAGCTGATACAAGTTTCTCCTAATGAGCAGGATAGTAATAAAGAAGATGCTAAAAGATGCGAAGAAAACATAAATAATCTTGATGTTCAATTACCATATTTAGATCTAAGTGATCCAGATTCGAATGATTCGCAAAAATTTACACCAATCAATAACGATAGTTCTCATAATTCTGTGTTAGTATTTAAGCTATAGATTAAAGTGCATTTTAATCGGAATTTTTTTTAATACATATGTTTTATTGTTAATAGTAATAATAATATAAAAGAAGACATTGAGGATACACCACCATTTGAATTAACACCGCAATCTGAAACATTCAGTCAACTACCGATAATAGATTTAGGTGAAGATTTTGAATTAGATGGCTATTCAAACGCAGATAAGAATGAAAAAGAAGATAATATAAGAAATACTAATCCAACAGGCTTGTATACGAAGGATAAATTAGTTACAAAAACGACTGTCACATTAAAAGAATGGAGCAAAGGACATGTATCTGGTTTGCAGGTAAAACTTACAACGAATTTATTACAATAAATTTAATTATGAAAATTGTATGATGCATATTTAAGATTATCTTGGCAGGGGGGTACAGATGTAGAACTTTATACTAATGTAGAACCAAATAAATCATCAAATAATGGTAAGGGAAATGTATGCGAAGGCTTTCTCAAATTTTCCAAGCATATCAGACCAGAAGGTATACACATTTAATAGACAATCCACTTTATTATGAACATAAATATGTACAAAATATACATGTTATGTCTGAATATTTATTTTTAGTTCTAAAGCAAAACCCTAACATGACAGCACCTCAAATTGCCCATACAGTAACTAATCTTTGGAAAGAACTATCATCCGAGGAACGCGGATATTTTAGAGATCTTGCACGTGACGAAAAGTCTGATTGCGATATAGATAAATTAAAAACAAAAGAAAAAAATGCAGTAGATACCAATAAAGATAAAAATAGACTATTGAAAGCATTAGAAAAAATGAAAAGAATGAATTACGAGAAAAAGGAAAATTTAGTTATGAGAACTACTGTACCTTTGGATATAGATATGAAGAAAGTTACTAAAAAATTTCTAAATAAGTACGTGTTAGAGATTATTACAAATTTTTAATATTATTAACATATAATATTTGTTATAAACGTTACAGATCTTCGTATGAACATACCAATCTCGTCGTCGGACTGTTATGCTCAAATTTATGGATTATTTACAAATCTGCGCATATTTGGATTTTAGATGTGAGAAATCTTAAAAAAGAATTGCATATATCTGATACAAACACGAATGAGGTAAATTTGACAATAGAAGATTAAACATAAAATGTTATTATTTTTCAGTTTAATCATTTATGACATGTATTCTATCTATTATAGGACAATGCTGAGAATATAGAACAACTTTTGCAGCAATGGTTTTCATTAAAAAATGATTTATCTATATTATATCCTATACATTCGTTAACAAAAATTAGGAATAGTTCTTAATTCACGATACTGTAACTGTTATTTAAGTACCTACTCTGTTAAGTTTAAAATAAAAAAATTTCTTTATTTTTGAGTTCGTTTAATACTTAATATTAATATTGATTGCTAGTGTAAAGAAAAATCCGTGGATTTCGTCGTGTATCGAATGTAAGTATAATTTACTTGAATACGTTTTAATTCTTGATAATTTGAAAGATTCGCTTCAAATATTAGCAGTTAATGTTTCTTTCAAACTTAATTTATTAAAAATCTATGTTGTATATATAAATCCACGTAATAGCCGTAATTTCAAATTTAGACATTCTAAATTTTAGTTACTTTAATTAACACGAAATCACTGACTGCTACAAAAGAAATTCTGATTGGTCAATATATACACGAGGCGATTTAAATTTCTTCACTAGATATGCACTCGAAGACTTTTCATTGCAAGTAATTAAGATTTCAATAAAAAAATGAAAATTCTTTACTTAAATAAAACAATTAATTTACAATGTCACATTATTATTCTTATTTATTGTATGATTTCTTGTTATATTTTTATTCTCACCGTTTTCGATACATTTCGGTGACCGAATTTTATTACTATATTACCAGAATAATATGTATAAAATATTGGAAAATTAATATTAAAATTTTATGCAATTATAAAAACCATATTACAGACATGTTACATATATAAAAATCTATTTGATCGAAATAAATGATAATGTAAAGATTATAATATTTTTGAGGTTTAAGCTGATAATGCAAGGAAATGATAGCCGTAATGAATTTTGATTGGAGAGACGGTTGAAGGTTGGTGATTTCAATCTATATATTTGAAGTTTCTGGTGGGTTGTTGGCTGCCATCTTGGACCTCGCTCGTTTGAGAAGCCGGGCCACCCGCAAAAATCTTTGAGTTTCATGCGTTCGCGCGGCCTCACGTATTCCGTAAGCAGGTTGCGTGATTTCCCGACGAATTTAGAGATCTGTTGCGGTCAATCTATTCAAGATTTGGGTCCGGAATGTATTAGGTGAGTCTGAAATGAGTCAACATTAATTTCCTGATTGCGATGGCGTGTGATTTATCTCGTACATGTGTGTTCGTGCTTGTGCTTGTGCGTGTTTCTAATCCATGTTGCGATAGTAGATTAATTTTTACCTAGATTTTTACTCTTTAACAAAAGTATAAATTTTTTCTATCTACAAATTGTATTTGTACATATCAAATTGTTCTTTTGCTAAAACATAACTTTAAACCACAGAAACGAACTGGTAGTGTTCTGTAAACTCACAATCAATAGACATCTGAGGAATATGCAGTTCATACGTTATAAAGTAAAGTGAACACGTTTTTAAGTTTATTAGTTTCTTATTTTCAGATTAATTTCTTTCTCTTGTTATTCTGCTTGTTATCATATAATTATTTTTATTGAAGTTGTTTTGATTCTTCTAACCATATAACTACTTTTTCTAATTACATTTAGTTAAATGTTATATAGATATTTTCAATAAAGATTGCATTAGTTGGTTTATAAATGAATCTGATTACATGTTTTATCATTTATATGTACAAGAAATTATTGTTGCAATAATGGGTTATTGAAGTATATATGTTTTTCTTACTATGTTGTTTTAATTATACTGTAAGTACTATTGATTTTTAATTGATATAGATGATTTTTAGTTTATCCATCACATTAAGTATAGTGTACACATGTCTAAATAATAGAACACATCCGTGTATGTTACACACTATCATCATACTTTTTCTTAAATCAAGTAAAAAGTATATAAGGATCAATTAAATGTTGTATATTTACTATTTATAATCAAATATTGCATTGTTGTAATTAATTGTAAGTGTATTGTAAAATGATAAATAAATATGAATGCAATATTGAATTGTTTTAATAAATACCAATATCATTGACATTTAATATTTAATATTTTATGTAATACATATATGTTTAAATGTAAGTTAATGTTTGGCAAAAGACTATTTACATATTCATGTATTTCCTAATATTTTGTTCTTTTTTTCTGCTAAATTAAAATATATGTACATATAATTGTGACATTATTTTAATATGATTTTTTTTAATGACTCAGGTATATGTTTATCCTCGCGCTTTTATAACTGGGTGTGTGGAGGAGGTAAATTAACTAGCTTTTGTAATTTTTCGATAGAGAGTGCAGGAATAACAATCCACACAACAAATAGTAGTAGTAATATATCAGAAAAAATGGCACTACCCAGTAGAGCGCGAGTTTACACAGATGTGAATGCACACAAATCCAGAGATTATTGGGACTATGAATCTTATGTTGTTGATTGGGGGTAAGTGTATAATAAAAAGTTATATGCGCATATATGTGTGTGTGTGGACCACGTGAGGCACGCGCGCGCGCGCGCGTGTATGTATGTATGTATGTATGTATGCGTATATATATATATATTATGTATGTATATATATATATGTATGTACATATTTATTCATAATTATGTCTTCCTTATTTTAGTTAATGATAGTAAATTATTTGTTATATAGACAACAAGATGATTATCAACTAGTAAGAAAATTAGGCAGAGGAAAATATAGTGAAGTATTTGAAGCCATTAATATTACGAATAATGAAAAATGTGTTGTAAAAATTTTAAAGGTAAAACATGTGAATTACATTTCAACAGTTTGATTGCAATTAATGTAAAGTTTTAATTTTTTTCTGTTTTTAATATTTAGCCTGTAAAAAAGAAGAAAATAAAAAGGGAAATAAAAATCTTAGAAAACCTCAAAGGTGGGACCAACATAATTACACTCCAAGCTGTTGTTAAAGATCCTGTATCAAGGACACCGGCACTGATATTTGAACATGTGAACAACACAGATTTCAAGCAATTATACCAGACGCTAACAGACTACGACATAAGATACTACCTCTACGAATTATTAAAAGTGCGTGTATTGTTAAGTGCAATGGAACCAAGTATCAGTCCAATGTGAATCTTCGAGATTATTATTTTGATAGATGTAGGTGCATATCAAAGGTTCAAGGAAGAGTTCGAAAATATTTATTTTTATAAAAATTCATTTTTTTCCCTTCTATTATCACATTTTTGCTTTTGTTTAGTACTAGCAGTTGTGAAGTTGTGAATGAAAAAGATTTATTGTGATCCATTCTATTGCAAGACATTGAAATAATTTTGCTACTAACTGCTTTGCCATGAAAAATTCAGTTATTTAAATAATTTATCTACGCTAGTTACTATAAATTTCTATGTACAAACTGGTTTCTTTTCTTTTTGTTTTTTATTAGTTGCTTACTTTGCAGATGAAGTATAATAGGACTAAATAACTTTAAAAACATTTTGCATAGAAAGGGTTAAAAGTGAATATAATAAACAAATCTTTTGTAATATTTGTTCATAAGGATTAAGAAGTCTTTCCTTTCTTTTTCTTTTCTTTTGTTTTCTTTTCTTTTATTTTCTTTTTCTTTTTTTTTTTTTTTTTCTTTTTCTTTTTTTTTTTATGTTTGTCAGAATATATGAAAAAAAATATTTAGGTTCAGAAATTTTTAAAATTTTCGGACTCATGAATATTTAAGTAAGTAATGTGTCGATAGTGTTCGATTCATTTTACATTTATGACTAAATAACATGTGAACAAAAGATTAATGATGTATAAAATGTAGTCTCTTCTGTTTTCTGTTTAGGCATTGGATTATTGCCATAGTATGGGAATAATGCACAGGGACGTCAAGCCGCACAATGTTATGATAGATCATGAAAATCGAAAGTTGCGGTTAATCGATTGGGGTTTAGCAGAGTTTTATCATCCTGGTCAGGAATATAATGTACGAGTAGCTTCACGATATTTTAAAGGTCCAGAACTACTTGTAGATTATCAGGTTTGTGTGTGTTTCATTGTTACATTAATAATTATCATTACAGTGTAATTAGTTTGTAGATAACACGTTACTCCTTTCATATTACAGATGTATGATTATTCATTAGATATGTGGTCTCTTGGATGCATGCTTGCAAGTATGATATTCAGGAAAGAACCGTTTTTTCATGGACATGATAATTATGACCAATTAGTTAGAATTGCAAAAGTTCTAGGAACTGAGGAATTATTCGAATATCTTGAAAAGTACCATATTGATTTGGATCTTCGTTTCAATGATATTCTAGGCCGACATTCACGTAAACGCTGGGAGCGTTTTATGCATTCAGAAAATCAACATTTAGTATCACATGAAAGTCTCGATTTTCTTGACAAACTTCTGCGTTACGATCATTACGAAAGACTTACTGCACGCGAAGCTATGGAACATCCCTATTTTTGTAAGTATAACGAGATAATAAAATTTGATTCCGCGAATTATTACAAAATATAAAATGATAATGATAATTTGAAAAATTATTATTTTCTTTCTTTTTGTTCATTTTAGATCCAATAGTAAAAGATCAAGGTCGATTAAATATGGTATCATCGTCACCTACTCCTATAACAGGTTCGTTGCCTGTAGGTGAGTAACGGCCCAGGTAATGTCATCATCTCAATTTCCAATTTATAATTATTTAATCATATCATTCACGTATTGTTGAATCGACCATGAGAATACCGTGAATATTCATTCGCATCTTCGAATAAGATGCGTATCAATTGAACATCCATGAAGTTTGTATTGATTCGAATTTACAACTTCTATTTTACGATATTTATATAAACAAGGAATGAGAAAGAATGCCGGAAATATGAACACGTCGTGTTTGTATTGTAATGTACGAATACACGCAGTTCTGTTGATACTCAATTGAATGCATGAAATTAATTGTTGACATCGTCCGGCATTGTATAATTTAACTAATTCGCAATGATAAACATTGTTCTTGTAAAGTGTTCAAACGTTGAGCGTGGAAACACATTTATGTTGATATAAATCCTTAATATTAAGTATCCATCAGGAATCTTTTCCATTGCGAATTAGTTAAAGTAAAAAACTGTGTTACGCTTTACGCAAGGTCGTTCCAGCCATCTAAATAATGAGAGCAGGATGTACTACATTGTGGCCAGAATATAAACATCTATTAGTGGTACTACTTTAATTTGGAGTTTCAGGTGTGTGGAATGACCAATGCGACTTATAGTCATATTATAAAAAAACATACGAAATAGAGTAATGTCGGCCGTTAACAATATAGAACGATCTTCTTTTGCAAGTAATATATATTTTATTTTTCATGATACATTGTACTTTAGAATTTCAAATTTCTCGGCTACTGTTTTTTTTAAATCTATTTTTCCGGTTTTTTTTTTTTTTCTTTTTTCCCCTCCCCCCTTTTTTTATATATAAATAAGGAGATCGTTTCAAATGGTCATAATGTGACTAGATATGCGGCTAAATAAATGTATGATTTGAAATATTTAAACGATTCAAGTCTATATGTCGTTTAGTATCGATTAATCTATGATTAGTATAAAATGTATAAAATGCTGACTTTTCTCATATCGTCTCATCGAGGATCGGTTATATCGATATCTCGTTGATTGTACGGTGAA
Organism: Lasioglossum baleicum; assembly: GCF_051020765.1. NCBI lineage: Eukaryota > Metazoa > Arthropoda > Insecta > Hymenoptera > Halictidae > Lasioglossum > Lasioglossum baleicum. The sequence goes on from NW_027470352.1 coordinate 25,679, forward strand.
TGCATTTTTTTTTCTTTTTTTTTTTTTTTTTTTTTTTTTTTTTTTTCTCTCGATACTAATAACTGAAAGAAGTGGCACGCGTCCGCAATTATACCTGGAAGAAAATGTTTGATTCCTCTTTAATAAATGGTGAATATGATAGAAATTGATTTACTGAAACACGGACCTGACTATTTCATATAATTTCCAAAGGTGTAAGTAGGTTAGAAATAGATAATCAATAGTATATATATATATATATATATATATATATATATATATATATATATATATATATATATATATATATATATCACACACACACACCATAGAATGTTTAACAAACAATAGATACGGTGTGCAATCGAAACCTTATAATACTGGTAAAGAATGTGTTACGTACATACCGTTTCTAAAATCTATTGATAATTAACAACAGCGAAAGTGTTAACAACAAACAGTAAAACATGTTTTTAATAACTAAATCGATACGTATTAAACGACAACTGGGCTTGAATTCCTGATTCATTTCAAAACAGGCATTTTTTTAGTCGATATGCGTATTTATAAGGAGCGTACGAAGAATCAAACATTTTCATTTAGGTATCGATACTTCGCGCGAGGGAGCTTAATCCCATCCCTAAGCGTGACTGTGAGCAGCGTACCGGTTCGTGGAATAAACTGACTGAAAAATGTGGTGGGACAAGTTGGAAATGGGATTCAGAAAACGATGAAGTATTCGTCACATCCGTTACATCCTTAACATATGGTTTACGATTTTTTATTAGTTACATACTAAAAGCCGAACCTTCCATTCCACCTAAACTTGCAAAATTGAGAGGAAGAAAACTATTTTGTGCGATGGTGGACCATCCTTATGTAAATGGCAATTATATTTTGACGTGGTATATAAAGTTCTACACATTTTAGACATTCCTTGTTTTTCATCCTGGGTATTACATAGAAGAATTTGCGTTTGATATATTGAGAACAATCTACTATATGCGATTGACATCTTAAATGGCATAAACAAGGAGCAAACGATGCGTGTCAAAAAATATCGATTTTACTATATTGCAAATTATTTAGGAACGGAAGAAAGTTTAAGATATTCATATGAAATCTATCTAAACAAAGTACATGCTCTATCCATATTGGACGGAATGCATGTGCAATTATTAATTGTATGTTGCTTTTCTGTGTTTTTGTAATCTATCATTTCTATTGTGTTCCTTTAACGCTGCTGCTAATGTCACGATCACGGAAATCCGTAAATGCATAAAGATGCGATTAAATCATGTTATGTCACTTTGAAGATCGTCCGTTATTACATGAGACATTATAACGAAAATGATGCAAAACGAAAACCACGTGTATTTGCATCCATACAAGCGCGTACGACACACATTTACACATAGCACATACGTGCTTACACTTAACATGTACCTTAGGCGCTCGGTTTAGTACTTTTAACAATGATAAAAATGTTCGTTTATATCTGATACAATGATAGTTGAATAAAATGTTTGTTATAGCCAAGTACTCTTTGTGCTCTGTGAATACCTGTATATCCAGTAATAGATGTTACCAAGGTACTGGTAAAAATATCATTGATCGAATAATTTTAAAACGCCATTTCAAGGAAGTGTTTAAAATTCTAGCCCTTGTTATTTCTACATTTCTATGGTTATTTCTAGTTTATATTGAGTCAAATCTGTTTCATATTAAACGGTAAAGATTTTTAATTTAATTTTAATTGAACAAAGCGAAAATTCACAGGCACCTTAAACACTTGGCGCCAGCAGAAGCCTACGTACATGAACAAATACACATCGATAAAGAAAAAAAAAAAAAAAAAAAAAAAAAAAAACATTCGTATTGCTGTACATTTTATGCTTGACGCGCTGATCAAAAACTTAATGTCGATAATACCCATTAACTTGATCAAATTATTTTATATACAGCATTACCAATGTGTTTCTTATGAATTGAACATGTAATTATTTATATATGAACGTAAGCCAGTTTATTGTGTACATTTGAAAAAATTTTCTTCGCGAGAAAGAGGGGGAGAGAGAGAGGGAGAGAGACGTACTTTTAAAGAATGTATAGGAATAGAGCACACTCCACTTGTAAACCATGTCCTTTCGTATTATTTCGAAAGAATTCATCAGTTCCTATACGTATAAATTGCGCATAAAGTACGCTCAATTCATTAATACATACATATGTATATATATACATATAACACTTATATATAAATAATTATACATATATATATACACGCGCACACACATATATATATATATATATATACATAAATATAAATAATGAAATATATATATACATATACATGTGTGTGTTTGTGTGTATGTGTGTGGGTGCGTGTGCGTGTGTGTATATATATATATATAAAAATAAATATATAGTATACATACATACACATTTACATACGTAACATATTATAAATGCGTACCCTATCAAGCGGAGTGTGAATTTAAATTCAAAGAGCCGGAGTATGCTTTCGAATATTATCGGCTAAAGAGTAATGTTCGCTTCTTATTCTGATCACTGCGCCGTTTTTGCCTTATTATCGTGTATTTAAAGATTTTATATGTATATATATGTATATTTTATTTTTCAATAATGCATAAAAAATATATATACATATATACATAACGCAGATAAATGAAAATAAGTGGAAGGAGTACGTAGATGTGTGAGATGGATACTGCGCTATAAATGTTAAAGATGTAAAAAAGAAATACTTTGTGTACAAGTAAAGTATAAATACATTTTATTTATTCCGCTTATAATCGTCGTATTGTTCGAACACGACAAATATTTAATTTCAAGTCACTTTCACATGGCAAGAACGGCGCAAATGTATTGTCCAAATTTGATAACCCTCCCTGTTCATATGTTAAGTTTACGATAATCTAGTTTAGTTTTATAGGAAAAAAAAAAAAAAAAAACTATTGAACAATTACTATTTAAATCAGCAAATGAACTTAAACAAACGAAAAATTGAAATAACGAATTGTCACTAATGTAATTAATATATTATGCTAAATTTTAACGTTGATATTTTATCTTGCAACATCATGATTATTTAATACTATTCTGAAAACAGAATGTATCGTTAATGGAAATTGCCGGGGAAGCCATTCTACCGTTATCATGCATTATAGGCCAGTTTTTTAATTCTTATTTTCTATTCTGTCAAAGAATGGCTATATCCTGGTAGAAAAGAGCGCAACCAATTTTTTAATATACGCCAAATGTATATTCGAATTTTATATTCCCTTATAATAATGCCAAAGTGATAAAGTGAAATTGTTTACATACTTCCTCGTTTTCTGTTTCTCTCTTAAGTTCTAAATTTCTTTTCGTTTTAATATGGGGTATTGTAAAACAGACTATTTTAACGCGGTTGAGGCATGACAATAAAATTAGCCAAAGTGCATGGAAACTATTTTGATTTAAACTTATCATCGATCGTAAAAATATGGCGAAAGTAAAAAAATGATCCATCCTGTATCGCGTGATTACAGGTTTTTAATGTTTTTGCAATATTACTCTTGATAAATTAATGATACGATGGCTAAATAAATGATGATGAAAAATTTCAAAATTTTCCTTTATGCGGGTACAAAACATATGTTCATATATGCAGTGTAACAATAATATGTATAATTTACAACATGAAACACTGTAATACTAAAAAATGCTGTATAGAATTAATTGAAAATAGAAGCAAATACAATTTTTTTTCATATCTAAAAAAAGAAAAAAATTGATTCTTTAATTGTTTAGTTTCTTGCCGAGATGAAACAGTATTTTAAGTTGAGTTTTTATTTCTTATCATCATACACGTAATTCTGTCTGTTGATCCTTTACGATCTAAATCTATAATTGTTTTTTAACATTGTAATTTTTGAAAGATATAACACGTTTATAAAAAATTTGTCATTTTAATCGCTTTATTTAAGAAAGAAAAACAGTGGGAATGCATACAAGGAACTTGCTGAATTTTTTTTTTTGTAACTTATCGTGTATATAACGTCCTATTTTGGTAAACAAGAATGTAGCAGGTTATGTTTCTAATTATGCAATCGTGAAAGATAATGGTATTAACTCAAGATATATGAATTTAGTTGACAAGTTAATAATTTATATCTCAAATTGAATGATCATATTCATCGGTGTGCTATGTGTATAAACATTCATATACTGCAACATTTATAAACATCGCTCGTTGACTCATAACGATCGGCTCAGTTCAGTTACAGTCATAGTCATAGTATTATATACTGTTACCTTACGTATCTTTTAAAATTACTTTTAATTTCAATAATGGACGAGATTGATGGATTGCGACAAAGAATCAGAGAACTAGAAAAGAAATTGCTCGAAGAACAGCATAGAAATAAGTTTACAACGAGAGAAAAAATAGAACATATGTCAAGCGAAGTGATTGATTCAAATCCCTACAGGTAATTTTTACTTGCATGAGATATTTTTATTATATCGAATATTTTACAACTTGATTGTTTTTAAGAAAAAAAATTTTTCACGGAAATCTTAATATTAATGTTATCCTTTAACTAGTCGTTTAATGGCATTAAAACGTATGGGCATAGTGGATAATTATGAAAGGATAAAAGGATTAACAATTGCTATAATCGGAGTAGGTGGAGTTGGTAGTGTCACTGCAGAAATGCTGACGAGATGTGGAATTGGCAAGGTAACCGATATTACACGAATTTATGAATTAAAAACTTTCCAGTCTTCAAGTAACGAATAATATAAATTTTAGTTGGTACTTTTCGACTATGATAAAGTAGAAATGGCAAATATGAATAGACTTTTCTTTCAACCTTACCAAGCTGGTCAAAATAAGGTAGATGCAGCAGCGACAACGCTACGATATATTAATCCAGATGTAGAAATTGAAACCCACAATTTCAATATCACTACAATGGATCATTTCGAAGATTTCATGAATATCATAAGGTATATAAATGTTGTATTTGTAGAATCGTAATTAAAAATACTTAATTGATATGAAACTTTTGTTTTTAGCACAGCAAGTTTAAACAACAGCCCGGTAGATATAGTTTTAAGCTGCGTAGATAATTTTGAAGCACGAATGGCAATTAATACTGCTTGTAATGAACTTAACCAGAAGTGGTTTGAAAGTGGAGTTTCTGAAAATGCAGTTTCTGGTCATATTCAATTTATTATTCCTGGAGAAACAGCTTGTTTCGCAGTAAATAAAGATCGATATTAGAAAAGAAATAAAGTATAAAAGTAACGTTCAGTCATAAGTAACATATTTCAATTTCAGTGTGCTCCTCCATTAGTGGTAGCGGAAAATATAGATGAAAAAACATTGAAACGAGATGGAGTTTGTGCAGCATCTTTGCCAACAACTATGGGAATTGTTGCAGGTTTTTTAGTTCAAAACGTGTTAAAGTATCTCCTTAGCTTTGGTGATGTATCTTATTATTTAGGTTATAATGCAATGCAAGATTTTTTCCCTAAAATGGTATTAAAACCAAATCCAAATTGCGAAGATAAATATTGTAGAGAACATCAGCAAGAATATGCATCGAAACCAAAACCAGAACCAAAAATGGAAGAAATTGTCGAAGATAAGCCTCTACATGAAGATAACGAATGGGGTACAACATAATAGTATAAAACTAATGAAGCGTCATTGCGTGATCGTAAAATTAAATGATTATTTCATTATAGGGATTTCACTTGTTGAGGAGAAAGACGAACAGATGGATGAGAATATGCATTTATCATCGGTGTGTATAAAATCAACGTATAGTGCTTCCCATTCAATTAATTCACAAATTGATCAATTCCTCTCAGAGACTAACGCTAGTTTAGAAGAATTAATGGCACAAATGAAATCTATTTAAGCTTTACTTATTAATTACAATTCTATAAATATTACACATACATTCCGTTTATATTTGTCATATTATTTCCTGATAGATAAAAAGAAATGAACAAATATGTTGTAATTTTATACGTAATATGATATACATGTGTATATTCAATGAAACAATTCATTAAAGTTAAACATCGAAACGTTCGAAACAAAGATTTTGGCCTTCTTCCTCATAATCTTCTCTAGTCACTAAGAGATTTGAAAAAATAGGATCTTTCGATAATGTTTTACCACCATGCCATGCGTACGTTATTGGGCTGAAAATAAGATAACGAGTTACATCACATCGAAATGTTCAGTTTTATCGATTATAACTAATTAAATTTTGTCTTTACTTTTCTGGTAAATGCACATTTATCGTGTATTCTGCAGGCGCCAGACTCCTAACTTCTTTGTAAATTCTTTCTCGAAAACCAGGAAATTTTGCATTACCCCCAGTAAGGATTATATTAGATAAAAGATGCGGCCATGTCTCTTCGTCGCATGCTTTCAAACAATCCATAATTGCTTCTGGTATACCCATTTGACGAATGCCGACGTCCGAGGGGAAAAATAAGATTTCCGGTATAGCAAATCTTTCGTTACTTAAACGTAGAGTCTGTTGTTCGTTAGGAGGTTCTGGATTTTTTAGGAAGCCTCGTCTTAACGTCGTATAGTCTGGTAAAACATAATCTTTTATTATGGAATTATTTTCTAATTTATTTTTAGCTGTTTCCATGTCTTTGAAAAATTCTTGAGAAACAAAACAAGAATCTTCTTTTACTTGATTTATTACATAAGTTTCATCCATAACATGAAGCTGACGATAGGATATAATTTCTTTAAGATGATTTGTAAGAAGTTTCCCACCCACATCGATACGTCTGATACCTTCTTTAATCTTAGTATCATTTACATATGGTACTATATGAGTAAAACTATAACCGCTATCAACTACGATACAACACTTTGCATTAGGATTTTCTATCTTATACTGATAACAAGAGAGCGTAGGAGCATTGATTCTTAAAAGACTTTGACATTCGTATTCTTCAAAAAATATTTCTGTCATGGCTTCTTGAACGGTTGAAAAATTAAACAAGGGCTCGGTTATAATCATAGAAAGTTGATTCAAGTTGACCAAACAACATTCTTTGGAAAATATATAATCCCAGACTGTTTTCTGAACATCCCAATTGACCAGATATCCCTTTTGAAACGGTAAGATGTAAAAAAGTCCAGATGCATCTCGACATTCTTCAATTTGATTTCCTACGAAAGGTCTTCGCCGTTCGCTTTTTCGCTTTCATTATGCAATTTGGGACTAATCTAAAAATGAATCTTTTAACAATTATGCTCGTCTTTTGAAAATTAACTTCATTATTGTAACTTACTTAGCATTGTCGGAAGCTAACCCAACTTTAGCGGTGTATGCACCATTGTCAAGAACAAAAGTAGAGTTACTCATATTAGCAAAGCGATTAAATAATAAATAAAAATTCGATCACTTATCATTTTATCGTACGTTATAAAAATATCAACATTATCGGAAAATACATAATAAAACAAGTTTCATTTGCTGATGTCAGACGGTTTATTCGGATAGTCTGATGGAATACTATATTTTGTAGCATTGATAAATTTCGTATAGTATACGTATTATATACGTAAGTATAAAAGAGGGAATATTAATCTAGGTTCGCACAACTAATGTTATACATTTAATGCGTAGTAAATTTAATGATTTTAAATTTTGCAAAATGCAATAAATATTTTTAATAATGTTATTGTATGTAATGTAATTGATAAAATTTAAAGGCACAAGTTTAGAGATAGAAATGAAATAGTAGAAGAGATTGTTTAATTATCAAGTTGACAAAGCAGAGCGAGTCCTCTCTTAATCCAATGATTGACCGGGTAATTGGTATCCAAAAGGATCGATAGTACGTAATTAGTCGAATGTCCGGTTGTCTTGAGAACACCGAAACGCGCAGAAGTTATATAAACAGGACATTCGTATCGTGTCCCTGTTAGAATGGAATCAACCACGCATGGTTTCATCCATATTATTGGCATGGGCTCCCAGAGGATTTTTGGGTAACTTTCAGCGAGTAGCATATTTGTTATATCCCATCTCGCGCCAGCCAGAAACATTCCGTAAACGTAAACGCCATCGACTGGAGATTGATGTAATTTATATGTAGGAAGCACCTAGCGGATGGTGATTATACTTTTTTAACGTTCGTTTTCTTCGTGATAAAAAATGTAATTATATCTTAGCTATGTTTAGAATAAAAACCTCAAAATCAAAACTGATTCTATCGATAGGTATCCTATATTTCCTTGCAAAATTTTGCGTTGTTGCCGTAAGGAAAGCATGTATAAATGAGAATCCAGATATCCAGAACGTTTTCGGTTTATCTTTCGTTAACCATTCTTGGAAAAAGTTTAATCGATCAACTAAATCGTTGATAAAATTTGGCAATGGTTTCAAACTTGGATAGGCGCATGCTTTCACCCAAGATGGTGGAATTCTCGCGCTTAATATATGAATAGCTAGAACCTAGAAATACGCGAAACTTTTTATAACCGCTAAATACACACACACACACACACACGCGCGCGCGCGCGCGCGCATATCAATCCAACGTCATATCGTTAAATTTCGCAATACCTCTAAAGCAGGGGTCAACACTATCAATCCTTTCACTGCTTTCTCCAGCATATTAAGAGATTCTCGAATCTCATTTAAAAGGATGTTGTATCTTTCTAGTTCCTGTATTAAAACAGTGTTCATGGATTCCATGTACAAAATAGGATAATGCTTCTGCGCCTCTTCGATATCAAACAATTCAGGTAATCTATCGTAAATATCGTTTTTCATGTTCAACAGCATTTCGTCTTGCTTAGTAGTGTCACCTACTGTAACCGTTCCTTGAATCAACATCATGGATTGAAAGAAATTATTTGCCAGCTCAAGATCTCGCGTAATTCCTGCGTTCATATGCAATCCAAACACCTCTGGCGATGGATTTAAGGGAATTCCTTGAATTTGTTTAATGTAATCTTCGTATTCGTGTCTACACACGTATGCACATAATACAACACAATAAAGGGGTACAGTTTTTTAGAATTTTTTTTTCTACCGCGATAAAAGTGAGCTAAAGAAATAGAAATACTTTTTTGGTAAGGTATATTCGGGACCGACATCTGCAAAGGTGTAAGTCGGATCTGTAATTACATTCCGATTGTAAAAATCTTGTAATATCGTATTCAAGCATCTTCGATCTCTGTCATCCGTTACTCGGCCACCGTAATTACATTCACCCGTTAGATATATGATAGCTTTGAAAGGCACATCTTCGTAGTCGTTTATGTATAACTGAAGTTGTTGAGCGGATATTTGGAGGTCCGACTCGTTGAAACCTGTATTTACCCATTTTTTCTTTTTTTTTTCTTTTTCTTTCTTTCTTTCTTTTTAGAATCGTGCATGGAAGAGAAAGGGAGAGGGAATAAGGAAGAAAATAAAGAGAAATAAGAAGTTATTTGGCAGACCGTATCTTATGTTCCAACCCTGAGCGCCATAATTTCGTCTTTCCTGTACCACAGCATGAAAGAAGCATAAAGCGTAAAGCAGCTTCGAATATGTTCGTTTTTTAGTCGGTTCGGTATCAAAAAGGTCCACGCTTTTGATCGCTTCAGATTTATAGGACCTAGCGGGTGAATGCGCTTTTGTTAATTTTTAAGAAAGCAAGTTTTTTCCTAGCGTTTCATATCACCTCATAATATTGTTTTGTAATCCGGACGGAGGTTCGTTAGTCATTTTAACGCCATTTTGCAGGATCGTAATCGGAAAATGTTCGGCAGGGTAACTAGTAAGCCACAAACGGAAGTTAGCATGCGTGTTGGAAGGATCGAATTGTTCGCAAATATCCTCCAACATAGGCATCCATGAAGCAGCCAAGTGACAATTTTGTAAGCACACCCACTCGCCGTTGCTTCGTGCTTCTTCGATGAGTTTTCGAGCGATGGGTCCTTGGCCTTGGCCGAGGGAAATCGAATGAAATCTTTCGAGGAAATTCATATTTTCCGCGAACAACGACAACGCTTCCATTGGATCAGAACCCGGAGATAAGATGAAGATCAACGGTATCAGAGAACTTGACTCGGAGAACGATTTACCGATGTCAAACGGCGGCGGTAAGACAAATTTCAAACCCAGTCCAGCTTCGACGAATCGTTGTATCTGAAACGAGTTGTATCTTTCGGTATTTGTACGTCAAGATGAGTATAAGAGAACGAGCAAGAAGGAAATTAATGGAAATCTGCCGAATTTACCATGATCATCACTTTGTCGGTTCTGATCATTCTCATAACGATCAATTTCTGAAAGACGTTAAACTCTTCTGCCATGGCTCTGGTATCGGTGAATCTTCCGGATTCGGTAAATCGTAATATCGTTTCCAGGCACTTAAATTACCCACGAAACTCGATTGAAAATTGGCAAAGGCAGGCAATACGTGAACTCTGCAAATTTCTCCCCATGATTTATCTGGAAGCCAGTTGGGTGCCGGATTGTCCGATACAGCGGCGGCTAATGCGATCCCGCCGGACAGAAAGAACGTCATTTCTTCATTTGTGATTACGTTCTCCGATATCAACACCGTGGAGTATAAGACGAACGAGTACAAAATCTGACGAAAAACGAAAAACGAAAACGATGAAATGTTATCCAGTGCCGTATCTAGAAAATGCCGGTATCGACAATTTTAGCATAACCATTCTAACAAAACACTTTACTTTGTCCTTCTCGAATAATGATCTACAGACGTTTTGGTACAAGTTGTAAGTAAAAGTTTCGCGTAGAAACGCGAGTCTTCTTTCGAGAATGTTACTCCTGTTTGCGGTGTCGATGGAACTAATGTACAAGTTGATAAACCACACCAAAGAATATTGATACATAGGATCGATATTAGGTAGATCTGTGATGGTATAGTAGAGAGCGGAGCTATGTCGGGCGATCGGTTTGTAATTCTGTCGAAATCCTTCGATTTGTAACTCGGTCTTTTTCGCGGCAGCCTGCTTCTTCAATATATCGATGGAAAGAATCTTGGACGAATCCAATATCTCTATTGCTTCTTCGTCTTCCAAAATGCTGGCACCAGATGCCGATAAAGTTTTCAAGATATTATCCTCTACTTGCTGTAAAGCTTGCCTGTTTGCGGCACTTTGAACGATCAAATATTCCCGCTTTTCCTGTAAATCGGGCCTCTCCTTTGCAACCACTATACCTAACAATTGATCCTCTAAAGCGCCGATCGTTAACGCGAAATTGATCACGGTTACTTTGTTGAAGGTCTCCGGTAGGTAATGCGGGTTGCGTAATTTGGTAGTGATATACAATCTGAACTGCAAACTGTACTCGATCGTTTTCTCGCCAAGTGTGATATACCACAGCATACCCATTTTATATATTGCCTTTGACAATATCGGATCGAGAGGCGGTGTCAGTTCCTCGAGAACGTTTTCTATCAGTACCGGTTTTCCTGTACGAGATATACGCATACGTATTTTCCAAAGCGGACCGTACGAAACTTTAAAAACCACGAGGATAATACGTTACCGTACTCTATAGCCTGTTCTATGATGTTCATGTAAGACGCGTCGGTTAACTTTACGATTTCCAGTTCGTTTTGTTTCTCCATGTTGCGAATCCATTTGTTCGCTTGACTCTGAGGGTCGATGAATAAACTCCATCTCTTCGAGTTGTCCATGATTATGGCGTTCTCGGTGGAAAAGGAATCCCGAGGTAACCCAAATATATTCCACGAGTTAATCTTTATCTCGGATCCGAGTATCTCGACAAAGTCGAAATTTTCCGTACATGGGATTTTTAACTTCTTAACGTAGACTATCCATTTTTCTAAGCTTCCGCTACGATAGTTGGTGGTAAACGGGCCTAGGTACGCTATCATACCGCAGGAAATTAAAATATCGCCCGGCAGAGTGTCGTAAGAGTTTTGTAGGTTCGCTGCTGCAGTCATCCAACGATCTTTCTCTCCACCCAAACCGCTGATTAATTTTTCCGCTCGAATTAACTTGTTTCTGCAATTCGTCACCTATGGATTTTGAACTAGCATCAGGTAGAACGAAGCAATTCGTATAAAGCGCTTATGCTTTCGTTACCTCGTTCTCCAATTGAATTTTCTTCGCGAGGGTTACTTGTAAATTTTCGTTCAGTACCCTTAACTTCTCGGTCAGCGCAGCCAGCATTTCGCGTCTTTCGTTCAGAAACTTGATGGTATTTTCGTAGTCTCGCTGCGCGGCTGCTAGTTTCGCTTTTTTCGGCGCAACTACTTTCACAACTGCGTCGTATAAAACCATCGCTCTCACCCATTTGCAAAGACCTTCCGCTGCGGATGATGCTCTAGCTACGATCTTCGGCTCGAAGTTCTTGTCCGTCATGTAGGTCATTTTGATTTCCTATATTTACCGAGTATTTCTTTTATTCCAACGATCTATCAAATTGTTATTATTCTAAGAATTGTCCTTATTATAAAGTAGAAAATATAACGATCGACGATGCCTGCATAATATGCGAAGGAATGTTGTCTTTATCGTATTGCCGTAAGGTTTCCAAAAATTTCATGTCGCCTAATAAACGTTTACTCGGAGTCCAATAATCGTTCATCTTTTTTACCGGTGGTTGGGTCTTCGACTTTAGCAGGTGGTATACCTAACATTACGCAAACTGCTGCCATTACGAGCTTCACTCCGGCTGGAGGACTTCTCATCGTCCTCACGACTGTTATGTCAGCTGGCTTTAAGGTATTCAGAGCGGCTAGGATTGTAAACGAATCACGAATTAGCAAACGTTTAAACGAAACTGATAACAATTATACCTAATGCATCTTCGAGAGCTGGCAAAGCCTCTGCTAAATCCGCCTCGCATTCCGTTTTCAGATTCATCGCAACTTCGGCTTGTACATTAGCCATGTCCTCGTCTTTCTTCACCATGATTCTTGCTTTCTCAACGCTGATATTCTCCGTTTCGATTTTCTTCATCGTATCCGACGTCTCGTTGGCAGACGCCTCTAGCTGTGGCCGTAACTCCGAAAGCGTTACTCTCATTTCGCTAATTTGTTGGGCCGCGAATTCTAGTTTGTCTAACCCGCTGACATACCGATCTCTGCGGTTGCAACAAGACTGTAAGTGTTTTTCTGCCGTTTTATTCGTTACCCTGGTTACCTACCTCGCGAGAATAAGTTCTTCCTGTTTTTCCTTCATCAGCTCCGCGTAAGTTCGTATAAGATCTAGGAAGCCGGCTGTCGTGATGTAAGTTTGTCTACCCGTAATATTGTAAAATTCCGTGCTAATATCTTTGGCACAAGAGTGAAAAAATTTGCAGGCAACCACCGCGTTGGTTTTCACCTGCTCGTCGACATTGATGTCGGTAGTGCTGCGTAAGGCTACCTGTTCAAGGGCATCCTCTGGCCACACTTCGAACCAATCTATCGTGCAACAATTTACGAGACTGGGATAGAGTCGAAGTCTGATTCTGAATGTGTCCCCGATCGGGCTGAAGCATAGCATTACGTGTAACTTCTCTTTGCAACGATTCACGAAATAGGCGAGTATCGAGAGCACCGA
>NW_027470353.1:0-39248 GCF_051020765.1 Lasioglossum baleicum
TTTCTATATTTACATAAAATTAAGACGTTATTTTGCATTGAACGGTGTCGTTGTTAGAAATGCTACAACACATGAACGAAATAGATTTTAACGTCGTGATTATACATGCGCGTATTTCTTACGAGTTATTACGAGAGATATGACAATAATATCGCGTGATTTTCGTCGTATCGAAAAGTTTGAAAAATCCTATCGTGTTATTAAACTCCAGTAAAATCGGAATTTTGAGGAATCGGATGAGATATGTCCTCGTAATCCTGTCGACCAAAGCCTAAAATAGAAAAACGTTCATAAACGCTTGTCCCCATCCCCGTTAAATTATAATCCACATGTATACAAAACGGCAATACAGCACGATTGGCGATGCAACATAATTTACATAATTTACATAATTTGCATAATTTGCATAATTTGCAACGACTACAAATAAAACGCATATTTCACAAATTATCTCTACCGTTGTAAATAACTTAAGATATAATCTATGCGGCTTGAAAAGATAATCATGCACCTACTTAAAGCTCAAAATTGGAGAAGCAACGCGGGTCTACGAAACATCTATATCCAATGTATTACTGACCCATTGCAGAACTCGTAGTAAACATTGCGGCTAAACTTCCACCTCTTGCTTGGCCTATTCTTAAAAGATATATGCTCGTGACGATGCGAGCAATCATGTTTATGATCATAATTGCTGCGCTAAACTTCTCAGATGTAAATGCATACGACATATACGTATGTACATCTGTATAAGGAAGTCGATTAACAAGATAATTTAAGCGTCGGGTGTTATTTGAAATAATTTAAAATGAATAGTAAGCGACGCCAACTTACAGTTTGTTGGAAAGTAGACTGCTAATGTTACTATGTCAAGAAGTATGGAAAGCACATTTATAAAAAGTGCCTAAAATAGATAATTCCGTTACACACACCGATCAAATGATTTATATAGCACGTATCAACAGCTAAATGCTTACAAATTGCAGAGGTTCGTCTGATTCGATATTGTGAATAGCCCACAATAGACAGACGAAGAAAAGCAAATTATAAAACATTACAGATTTAGGGCACCAAAATCCCTGAATGCTCCTAAAATTTCATGTTTTAACTATACGGTATAAAACGGACAGTCTGTATCTCATAGGGTATCATAATACTTTCTAACGATAGATTAGTATACGGTAAACAAAAGTTTATCCTTACCATGTTACTAGGACTAAATGAATTGCAAATATCACCTGAAAAAATCCGACAAAATCATAAAAAATGATCTCGAAATGCAAAATAATTAAGTTTCTAACCAACAAATTCTCAAAGATATAATACGCGGTATTGCAGAAACCAGTTGGACAATACGAGAAACTTGTCAAACGAGTTTTAGAATCGTTTCATTACCGTGCCCTTACATAACCGTATTTGATTCTTCGAGAAACATGCATTGTCAAAAGAACTACGTAAAAGCCTTCGCGAAATTATAATTAAAATTTTAGTGGATTAACTGACATCTATTACCACGTGTTACGATATGTATACCATAAAGAAAGAAGCAACGATTCCATAGTGGAACTTGTAAAAAAAAGTGAGAAAACTGACAATAACAACGAAACGATATTTACCTTTAAGGGGTAGTGAGATATACTGGATATGTTCGGCATTTTTAAGCTTTAAAATTTTCCTCTGACTCGATCTGAAACTGTTTCAAATTCTTTCCTTCTACCACGATTATTGCCAGCTACTCGTTAATCAGGACACGTCTTATTCACAATTTATCGTCTTATCAAACTTTCGCTATCTTCTAAACATCCCATCGACATAACGCAAAACGAATATTACGTACTGTGTTGCGACGCACTATAGTGCGACATCCATAGTGACACCTACCGAAACTATGCGACCGAAGCGCCATCTCTCAAACAATACGCCAACGAATCATCTGAGTTTAACAATTAAAATTTATCTAAATATTTATTTCGTTCCGATTTACATAACAACCGCGAAAAACAGATAAGTAAAGTATAGTTTTAGCAATTAATCAGCAAAACGAGGGTATCTGTATCTTTCAATTAAATGGAAAACACGTACAAAAATTCAATATTTACGTATATTTTTTGTTCCAACAAATATTCGTTGATCCTACACGATCTAGACATGACAAAAAATTGACCTGTCTCTACGATTCTATTGTGAGTTTCTGTTGTAACACTGCCGCGTACGAAAACATCAGCTGTTGAACTGTGAATAACTTCATTGAGATGGCAGTGTGACTGGCTCCACGAAATAAGGGAATCGCATTGTTGTAGCTGTCGTAATACACGTGTGTAAAGTGTAGTCAAACGTATGTGTATAATACAGAACGGTATATAAAAGTGGACAGTTGAAAAGATTGGTAAAAAATGCTGAGAAAAGGAATGCTTTATGTGAGAAATATACGCCATGCTGCGAGAAAGATTCACGACGAAGCTACTGTTATTGGTAGTGCACAAGAAACCAAATCGACGGAATACCAGGTTAGAACGATAATAAACACGCATTTCATTCATAAACGAACCACTTGAAAATTAATTCGTCGGGACAACTGTTCGATCTATGTTACTTTGCTGTACATAATAGGATACGAAGCGTGTTGTAATATTTCTGGCGCAACGTCATCTTTTATCACAAGACCACGATAAATTGAAATTGTTTATTTGAATCCCCCAGTCGTGGCGTTCGATCGTGAATGGGTTACGCCATAAACTGGCGCGCATTTCAAATCTCACGAGCATTGCGCATGCCATTTTCCATTGAAATTTCGAATAACGCAAAGAACGTGCAGAATAATCGACATTGTTAGAAACGAATTAACGCGATGTAAAAACATTTCTAGGAAAATTACATCGAGATGAAGCGTTTGGTAGACACGTTAAAGAAAACAGTGGAGAAAATCGTAGAGGGTGGGGGTCACAAAGCGAAAGAAAGGCACGTGAAAAAGGGAAAATTATTACCGCGAGAACGAATTAACACGCTTCTTGATCCGACATCACCTTTTCTCGAATTTTCTCAATTAGCTGGCTATAAAATGTACGATCAGGACGAAGTACCGGCTGGTGGAATAATTACCGGCATCGGTAGGATAGAAGGGTAAGTAACAGAGGGTAAGTTTGCAATTGAAAATTGGAAAAATATACATAAATAAAGATAAAGATTCTGCAACGAATTAGAACGGAATGCGTAATAGTTGCGAATGATGCAACTGTAAAGGGTGGTACATATTACCCGATCACTGTAAAAAAGCACTTAAGAGCGCAAGAAATCGCGGAAGAAAATCGTTTACCCTGTATATATTTAGTGGACAGCGGTGGTGCAAATTTGCCGAGACAAGCCGAGGTATTTCCAGATAAAATGCATTTCGGCAGATCTTTCTATAACCAAGCGAATATGAGCGCTAAAGGAATCGCGCAGATAGCAGTGGTTATGGGAAGTTGTACGGCAGGTTCGATTATAATCCTCGTAATTCGCGTAACTCGTTCTATTCGAGTCTCTTACCGATAACAATGATTTATTAAGACGTTTAATTAATTTACACAGGAGGTGCGTACGTGCCAGCGATGGCGGATGAGAATGTGATCGTTGGGAATCAAGGGACCGTGTTCCTGGCTGGTCCGCCCTTGGTGAAAGCTTCTACGGGCGAAGACGTTACCGCGGAGGAATTGGGTGGCGCGACGCTTCATTGTCGGTAATTAACAAGTACGTTTTAACGTAGTTACTTTCCTCTTTTCACCGTCGACATCGCAGGCTTGGATTTTCAGAACTTCCGGAGTGATCGATCATTACGCGCTGGACGACGCTCACGCGTTATACTTGACCCGGCAGATCGTGAAGGATTTAAACAGGCAAAGACCGATGCACGTGAACCTGCGTAAACCGATAACCATACCGGAGCACGCGGTCGATGAAATTTACGGCATAGTCGGGATAAATTTGAAGCGTTCCTACGACGTGAGAGAAGTGATCGCGAGGATCGTGGACGGATCGAAATTTCGCGAGTTCAAAGCACAATACGGTGAAACGTTGGTTACTGGATTCGCGAATATTTACGGTTACCCCGTGGGAATAGTCGCGAATAATGGCGTGTTATTTTCGCAGAGCGCGCTAAAAGGTGCACACTTCGTGCAGCTCTGCGCTCAGAGAAAGATACCGCTTATTTTCTTGCAGAATATCACAGGTTCGTATCTCTCATTGAATAAAATTGCAGCGTTCCCACGGCTAATGCGTCTGGCCATTGTAGGATTTATGGTGGGCAAAGATGCAGAAGCGGAGGGTATTGCTAAAAATGGTGCTAAAATGGTGAACGCGGTGGCCTGCGCTCGGGTACCTAAAATTACGGTGGTAATTGGAGGCTCGTACGGGGCAGGAAATTACGGTACCATACGCTTAATAAACGACTGTTCGAACTCACGCTCAGTTTGATTAATTTTGAGACAGGTATGTGCGGTCGCTCTTATTCCCCGAGATTTCTCTATTCCTGGCCGAACGCCAAGGTATCCGTGATGGGTGGAGAACAAGCTGCCGGCGTAATGATCCAAATTACTAAGCAGCAACGCGCGCGTGATGGCAAACAGGTACCGTATGACTCTTTTCCCTCTAACCGGTAGTTAATCTCGCGAATTTCGACAGTGGACAGCCGAGGAGGAGGAAAACGTGAAAAGATCGATCATGGAGAAATTCGAAGAGGAGAGCAGCCCGTACTATTCCAGCGCTAGGTGAGTTTACACGTCGTTACACTTAGCAGGCGCTAAGGATGAATCATACGAATAAATTGTCTTTTAGACTTTGGGACGATGGCGTAATCGATCCTGTAGATACCAGAGTGGTACTAGGTCTTAGCCTATCGGCAGCGTTAAACGCACCTATACCGGAGAGTAAATTTGGAGTTTTCCGAATGTAAAACTGATCTGCAGTCGCGAAAGTACAGCTCGATGCTCGTAGATCCTTTGTAGAGTCTTTGATATTATCTCACGCCAAAGCTTTATATATTTTTATACAGAATCTGCATGTATATATTCGAGATTATTAAACATTCCAAGTTTCTAGGTGTTTCGTATGTTTCTACACGTATCTTTATTAGCCTTTTCTCGCCTTTCTTTTACGCGACTATAAAATAGGGACGCTTCACGGATGCGAAATAACGAGCACGCGTATACGCGTGTTTCCTCTCGCTTTATTAAGAGTTATTTTACACTTGCGCGTTCCGTTATAATTGTATTGAGATTATAGCAGCAATTAATTACCTCATAATTGTCTAAGTTGCTTAAGTCACATCACGTTGTTACACCTCGTCGCACGACTAGGTCTCTTCGGTATTCTCCGCTCGCAAAGGCCAATTTTCTTCTGGCAGTATAGCGGCTGTATTATTATGCGGTTATTCGCGAGGGTACAGCTGGGAAACGTATTAAGTAATGCGGATTACGAAAACAGAAGAGACAAGTGAAAATTTGGCGGTCGCAGAGCGGAGAAATTTCTTGAGCAGATCCTAAGTTAATCCGGAATCGAAGCTTTGCAGTTAATCTTCCTATACAGTAAAACTCTCCCCCTGTTATCTTTCGAACGGTCGATTATATTTCTAAGACTTAACACGACCGCAATCTTTCTATTAACACTGTACGGAACATCGGTCCGAAATGCTAGGAGTCTCGGAGAGCGTTGACCGAAAATGACGTTCGATTGTTAATTTGATTCGATATCACACAAAGTAGATGCACGATCAATCTTTTTCCTACGCAGGAAGGAAAAGAATTATACTAATATCCGGCTAGAAATTCGATCGGTCCTTCTTCGCAGCGTACTCGAATCCCGCGCCGGTTCTCGAGCTGCTTTCTATTTACAGTCAGCGATTGTCGTCCATCGGTTTTACGGATCGTTCCCTTGGAATCTTACAAAAATTTGCACAGGCAAAGAAGAACAAGGATAAAAGGTAAGACCGCTATTCTACACGACGAGCCGTTTATCTCCGTTTCGGTAACCTTATACTTGAACTGTTCTTTAACTTCTTGCGCTATGAAAGCCCTCTCCTCTGTCCTGATCGTTGTCGGAGCAGATTGCTCTCTCACTTCTTCGGCTATCACCGCTCTAGCCTTTGTCCTGTTCTTTCCTCTTCTGATGTATAATTCGGACAACGCTATCGAGCACAGAATTTCGATTAAACGCCAGTAAAACTGGAGGAAAACGTACAGCGGATCATTTACCTTTGTCCACTACCGCGTCCTCTTCGAAATCGACTTTGATCAGAGCGGACATGGTAACCTCGAAGATTTTATTCTTATCGGTATTCGAGACATCGATTGCTCTCCTTTTCCTTCCGAATCCAATTTGGCCGTTGCTACACTCGATCTGAAGCATTTCGTTAATGAACAAGTAGTGTCTAAGCTGAGAGTAAAACGTTAACGCAACGATCCGAATAGAATAAGCTTTTAATAATGGGAAAAATCAACCTACCCCTTGGCACTTGTCCAAGCAAACGTTAACGGTGCCGCGAAATTGAACGTACGTACTTTCCGGGAATTTGAATGCTCGAAATTTCGCCGTCAAAAAGTCGCCGTCCACCGTGTTGAAATTCTCGAAGAGATATGGATCCACGGAGCAGCTGACGATGGGAAAGAAAACGACGTGAAACATTCTGGCTGAAGGATATAGACGAATTATAAAGAATTGGCTTACCCGTTGATAATAATAGTTTCTTCCTGCGACTTAGTGTCTGTGACTAACATATAGGTAACCAAGAGTCCGTAAACGGGCGCGGAACCATTGTCCAGGAAGATCTCCATCTGCAAAGGTGTACCTGGGCTAACGTTGAGCTCTCCGGTAACGAGATTACCACCTTGTCTGACGCCGACTCCCAATATCGGTACCGGTGCCGACTCGGAAATCTCTCCCCTGATGTCGATCACACTGGTACAGGAAGCAAGAGATGCGTATTAGAATTTTTGCCGGGAAAGAAACGTTGTTTCTGGTCGAATCATAAAATGGCTGTTAGAAGTAACACGCGGCCATCTGGCGAATGGAACTTATCGAACCCGAGGAAGATGCGATTGAATGTAATTTCCGGGCAAAAACTACGAACAAACATCACCTTATAACGTCGAATCGCGAGATTACGATGATCTATACGATTCAGCGGTCAGCCGGGGTAAAATTAAGCCGGGCGCGAGTCGCTGAAAGAGTGGCAAGAAGATGGAAAATAGACGCGAATGAATCGCGCCTGCGACCTAGGCTACTTTCGACAGTCATCGACCTGAATCGCGTTTCTTCTTCTGCCGATTCATCCGTCATTTCCGCGAAACCGTATGCCTCGCGACGTACCAACGGCACAGGCTTCAAACGGTACCGGAGACAGAGGATGATGACGAAGCCGGAAAGAGCCGAGGCTGCGGTAAACTTTTCGTTTGGACAACGCGAGTTGTCGATTGGCTTTTTGCCGTTCGCATCTGTTATCTTCCGTGAATCGAATAGGCGCGCAAATGGACGACGATCGGAGACTATCCGAGGAATTTTCAGTTGTTCAATCATCCCCCGATAGTCGGCTGATGCGCGCACAGTGATCCCTAATCGCGATGGACGCATCCAATCGAGCAAGCGTGCAATTCCATCGACTTCGTGGAAGCAGAAACAGTTATCAAGATCGAGAAAGAATTTTCCCGTAGTGCGTAGCTCGACCTCGAGGATCGGCCACGGCAGATACCGCGTGATAATTCAACAATAAAGATTTTACGGCTTCCTGGTTGAGAGGCGACACATCCACGATCCGAAGAATCCGCGCAACAACCATGGCAAAGCACGATCGATTAGTGCCAATAAATTAGTGCCGCGAAGCAGCAACGAGACAAAAATTCCACCTGTGTACGCGCGGTTAGCGTCGAGAAACTCCTGAGAGTGTGTACTCGGGAAGAATGTCGCCTTGCGAAGTGACTTTCATCCGCGGGAAGTAGCAAGAGGATCTCTCTGACAGCAATCGTCTCGCTCTTGCCTGCTAAAATTGCGTTACGACTTTTCTCTCCGTCGTCTACGTGACCGACTGCTGCGTTTCGTAAACCATAATCAATGAAACATCGTTCGGATTGTCTTGGGGACAAATCGGGAAAAACGAAAGCGGCAAAGGAGGGAAAATACGAGGTGGAGAGATGCACGGGTATAAGATTTATTCAAACGAGGTTTTAACAGGCCGTTTAGAAACGAAACGTCCAGGCCGCTTCGAAGGGGTCGTTAGTGTCTGTTAAGCAACATTTCCATGTCCCGGGGAAAGAAAAAGATCTCCGCGGACGGTGGTGCGCCAGTTGGAAGGTCTTGCCGGGGAATATGCGGGAAATACGAACGAGTGGCAAAGTGAGTCTTATCGATGGAACGGGAAAAGGAAGAGAGATTCTGTGACGCGATGTATACGAGGCTAAAATTACATTTCAGGTTTTCCAGCACCTGCGCGTACAGGCTGGAAGAATAAATGGAACGTGGAATCATGAATCAATCCCGTGGCCACGACAAATCTTCATCTTCGTTTAGCTCGTTCATTCAAATTAGAAAGCAACGAATGCTGGAATTTTCTTCCCTCCCGTGACGCTCTGGCCTTCTTATTCTCGCACCGTTACCATTTTCTATACAATCCGAGCTTCCTCCTGCCTCGTAATTGCTTCGAGATTAAATATCTTATTGAATGGACTGCTCGAAAAAGAGTATAATCTCGATCCGAACGAACCTCGTTTCTCCTCGATCGCGGCAACCGACCATTCCAAACGCTTTGCGGTAAAACGCGGATAATTACCACTGGGTCAACGCGCTTTGCTTTATTCCCCGCCTAAATCTAGAATCAACCTTCCCTCCTTTAATTAAACAGTTTTGCCACCTGTCTGTGCTAATCGCTAGCCACGATACTAGATCTTATTTCGCTGCAGCCTCAGCCTCGGAAACTTTAAACCGTTGAAATCGGCGAAGAGCGAAATGCCTGGTACAACGACGAGTCATAGACGGAGGAAAGTCTGCGAGATAATTTTAGCTGTTACTTGGTCGAGCTGTCCCGAGTCTATTAGACGATCCTGTCCTTGATGAGAATGCGCAACTGCTGCGCGTGCAGGATCGCTTAGGCGCGTTCAACAGCTGTTAGAATCGTGTTCGAATCGGTTTATAACTAGCGTCAGATAACGCAACGGTTCTTGTCTACGAGCCTACGAGTCAAAATCCAAACGTACGAGCCGAAAATATAAATAAACGCGTAAATAAATCTGGAAGCGAAGAGCAAACGCAAGGGATCTGGAATAAATAGCGGAGAAACTGAATATTAAGGTAAAAGATGAACTCACTCGGGTTCCTGGAAACCTGCTGGAAGAACGCTGCGTCGAACCGCGGTGTGATTGGCTGCGATCGAGATTCCAGGTTTCACAACGACTTCGGTGATAACACACTTTACGGTGAACGTGTGCTTGCTGGAATCCGCGGGCTCCTCCACTATTATCCGATGAAAGTACACCTTCTGACCCTGTATATCATTATACGACTGTAATTTCGCTACAATCCATGGCATCCTCGATCGAAACAATGAAACGAGTAGTAACAATTTATCGCTGCTCGTGCACGAATCGATACGTCCGTTCGAACGTTCATCGCGGGAAGATCGATTTTATTTCACCGAATAAACTTCCATCCAATCACGGTTTTATTCCAAATAGTTTGCGAATGCTAATGCTAAATCGGCCGCATGCACGCGTTTTTCCCTTCCATCGCGGTAGCCGGATACGGATTAATAGATTTTCTTCTTTCGCTTAGATAGAGAACTTATGCCGCTAGAACGGCTGAGAAACTGCTGAGAAACGGCTGAAAAACTTGCCAGCGCCGGGGTCAAGGAAAACAACGTTCGATCCGAATTGTTGGAGAGTCGTGGTTTTATCGGTTATCAGACGACTCGTAATTATGCCTTACCGTAACTTTGTTAACGACTCTGGTGATACCACATCGCAACATGTCCTGTTCCAACAGCGGTAATCGGAACGTGGCGACGCCGTTGCTAAGCCGGGGTTTGCAGGCTTCGTCTGTAAAAGAAGATACGTTTCAGCGTGTAAAATACGCGCGTACCTCTGCTTCCCGAGTCTATATTTCACAGCGGCGTCCGCAACGCGAGCCTCCGCACGGGCAGTAACACCAAACGAATCGACCTTTACCTGGAAAGTCCTTCATCTGTTGTAGATATATCCTCGCCTGCGGACTACTCCTCGCGATGTCAACCTCCATCCACTGCTCGGAACATCTCACTTTGCTCTGGACTGAAACGAAAAGACGAGGAAAAAATGGTAGCCTCCGCCGTGGTAGCTCTGTCCGTAGAAAGGTCGCACGTTCGTTGCTCTCGTACCCGTCCGTGATCGTTTTCGCGAAACAGAGAAGAACACGGGACACGTCTATGTAGCGCGATATCGGTCGAGAGTCGATTAGAGGTGTTTCGGAAGAACGGAAGACAAGGTTACACAAAGGGAGGCAGACAGAATCCCGGGGAACGGCGAGCGCGAGGAAAAAGAAGAAGAGAAGTACAAGTACGACGTAGCCGCAAACTAACTTGCAGTATACCACGGTAATTGCCCCATAAAGTCGTAAACGTCTCGACCTTGAAAAGCGAGCAGCTCGACATGATGCGCCGGAGAAACCCGGGCTGATCTACGTCCCCCTAGGTTCGACCCTGTTTATTCGCGGAACTCCGCGATAGATACTTTCACCGTTTGCGAGCAACGTCCGCGTGATCCACACCGAAACCCTCGGTTCGCGTTATCGCGATACGAGGATGCTCCCTCCGACTGTGAAAAACAAGAAACTTTCGAAGAAATAGCCTCCTGCTTCGTTTCCTACCCGGATGGATAATTGAATTTTCACTCGTAAATCTCGAACCGAGGTATAAACGCGATCCAACTTTGCGCGCCTATGATCGATGGCTAATTCGATCGCCATTGATGCAACGATTCGCCATCGTTAAACCATCGTGGATAACTGGATTCGACTGTGGCAAATTTGCGAAAGACTGACGGTGGCAACTGTGATGGAAAGAAAAATCGAATAGCCACAGATCGACGAGTCGTGCTAAACGATTTAATCCAACGATCCAAGTGGATGTCGTATGATAGGTAATTTCTGCGTTGGTCTCGAGAACAATCACGGTGTGTTTACGGGGCGGCACGGTTGCACGCAGTTCCTAGCGAGTTACGCGGCTGGAGTAATAATTCACGGTGAAGGATCATCGTCACGCGGGCTACGCGTCGTTAAAGAACATGGCATACCATCCGTGCGACAGAGGACCGAAGTCGAGAAAGTTTCACGGAGAAGCTGACTCCGTTGCAAACGAGAAATCCAACGAATCGAGATGGCTCGATAACGCACCGGTCACGGATCCGCGACATTCGTTTACGAACGGAAAGAACGACTCGTCTCCGTGATCCAGATACATTTCCCTCGGGAGATTTGCCAAGGTTCCGCCGTTTTCTCGGCGCAAAGAAACTTTCCCGCTGGTCGCTCGTGTCTTGTCTCTTCGTGACAAGCCTGAACGATGAAACGTCTCATCCGGACAGCTCATGTGTCTCCGTGCTTGTTCATCGTTTCCGTCTGTCCATCGAGCCGCGATTAACGCGCAAATTACGCGACTGCACACTGTGTCACTTTCAAATAGCCCGAGGGTTGGCGGTCTTTTCCATTAGCGAGTTTAAAGTGCTTCCCCAGGCGGCGCAACCACCTGTACGATCCTCCAGCCATCCTCTCTCCGCAAAGGTCCCTGACCTTAACGCTCCTTCTTCTATCCTTCTGTCTTCTTCCACCTCTTTCCCCTTTTTTTCATTTTCCACGTCCGCTACGTTTTGCTACAACCGCCGCAGCCTCTTTTACTCTCCTCCTCCTCGATAGTAAGCTCGTTTCTTCTTCATCTTCCTTCTCTTCCTCTTCTTTTCTTCTTCTTCTTCTTCCTCTCTTCTTTGCGTTTTGATCAGCGGCGTTCTCCTAACGTCGCGGTCACTGCCAGAGATCCTGCACCTCCCATTTCTTCTTCTTCTTTACCCCCTTTCTTCTCGGTGTTCCTCGCGATGTCATTTATTTAGCCCGTTGTCAGACAGGCGGAGGACTTCCTGTTTCGGTTTTTCCACCTTGTCGACGGCCTTTTTTTTCCAGCATCCTCCGGTTCGGACACTCGGCCCATTGTCTCGGTAATTTATGCCGCCGATAGGGATCCGCTTTCATTACCGGGGTAATCGTTTCGTCCGAATGCTGCCGGTTCTTCGTTCCGCGAACGATTCTCGACGCCGCGGCAGAGAGACTATACGTGACCCTTGTACCTTTCTTCTTTATTATTCTCGCCGAGTTTCCGATCCCTTCCTCTACTCTTTACCGTCATTAAATCCGAGAAGCACGCATCACCCCGCTCTCTGAGAATTCCCTTCTTCTCTGCCCTTCTCCTTTTAACGCTTCCCCTCCTCCGCCCCTCTCGCTCATGCGCTTCGTCCTCGCGAGATTAAGATCTCAGGAAGTTTACGAAGAAGTCGAAGCTGACCTTTACCCTCCCACGGTTTTCCCACCCTGCCACCTTTCTGCGCTCCTTCGCTGGCCTTTCTCGTTAATTGCTTCCCACTTTTTCCTCCTTCCGATATCACTTTCTTATCTCTTTGCGATTACATCTACCCACCCGGCACGCTTGCATTTCTAATTTTTAACTCGCTTTTCCCAATTCTTATCGGATTGTCTTTCACCCGCTTTCTTTCTCCGTTTATCTGTGTTTTTAGTTCACGTCATCGTCGATACGATACGGTTTAAAAGCTTTCTCAAATGAGAATTATTTCTGGAATCGTTTCTATTCCTGGTACAAATTCGAGAAAGAAAACGAACGATCGGTTTCACTGTCGATGATAAATCTAACCTATGCGTTAAATATTCGCGCAGTAATGCCTTATGAACGGTTTCCTTCTGTTCCGGTTTCTATCTCTCTTCTTTGCATCTCGGTACTACGCCCTTTCTTCGACTGTTCCATAAGGTTGCCGGGAAACGAGGAGGAATCCGTGTAAATTACGACAACGTACGACCGTCGGGATTACGATAATTTCAGACCATTACCGATCTCGGTGTTCAGACAAGAACGAACGCGCATAATTACCCGTCATCGCGCCGTAATACGCTCGGCGCTCAACGGATTACGATGCTCAAGGATCAGGGACAATTATATCGAGAGAGAAAATCAGCGACAATG
Source organism: Lasioglossum baleicum (assembly GCF_051020765.1). Lineage (NCBI taxonomy): Eukaryota > Metazoa > Arthropoda > Insecta > Hymenoptera > Halictidae > Lasioglossum > Lasioglossum baleicum. The sequence continues at coordinate 13,229 of NW_027470353.1, forward strand.
TTTAATTTATATCTCGTTAATTCGTTATTCTCCGATTTTCTTCTATTCGAGTAACGAAGAATAAAGAAAGTTTTCCAACGCGTTTAACAAAGTTCTCGAAATGTTTCTCTTTACAACGATTCAGGATTCGCTGAGATTTCCGTGAAAGACGTTTCAGATGCGTATTTCTCGACAGCGAACGGTGTGAGCGACCTCATTTTCCATCTAGGGAAAGAAGAGTGACGCGAAAGGGTGGAAATCCGGTATGACGCGATTAGCATTCGTATTCCGTTGTCTGTACACCCATACCTTGTTAACTGTACAATAACCACGAGCGGAGAAGAGCAGACAACGAAGCAGGTACTTGGAAATTTCTCCGGCTAACGATTAAATGGCAGCAAAGAATGGATCAGATCGAACAGGATACACGTTCCTCGGTATATCCTCCTGCACGTTAATTTCCGGTCGTGCATGATTCACGCGCACCGTGACATATTACAACGGCAACCTTGTAGTCTAATTTTATCGCTTACTCGAGATGAACGACGTTCAGCAACCTTGCTGGAACATCCACGATGGTTTGTCGAAAAACATTTTTGAGAAACTGCCCGTTAACACTATGCCGTCCGCACGTCTATTCTAGCTTTTTTCGTGTCGCACCGGTAGAACTGACTTACATCATTTCGTTTTTCACCGGCGGTTTTTCGAGGTTTTTGTTTACTAATATTATCGTTAGTTCCCATGTCTCAATCCTGTCCTTCCATTTTCTCGAAATTCTGAGAGGTAAATAAGTAGAAGATTTTTTCTAATCACTGATACTTAATCGATAGTTTTCGCATGGCACCAATGTGGAACCACCGAACGTCATAGTGTTAACTCACCATCGGATGGATATAGTCCGCGTTAGGAATTCGACTAGGGGTTAATAAGACGTAGCGTATACCAACTTCGGTAACACCATAGAGAATCGAAGTCAAGGGAACTGGTTTTAAACCATCAACGAGCTTCCGAGAGTACCTATTAACAGCTAGATGTTGCACCGCGTCTCACTCCAGACGATTATTCTTTAATAACGATTCTAAGGGTACGCGCAGATATAATATTCGTCGATTTTGGAAGCTCATTGGTATTTTTAACGCACAACGATCGCTAGAAGTACCGAGTCGACTAATCCTTTTAATATCAAGGAAATAATTAATAAATCAACGAAAATCGTTCCATTTTTTACATTCCACGTGCCTTAGGCCTCGCAGCTTCGACGAATATCGTTATAACGCATGGAATAACGCTACGCGATATTATACTTTTCAGATGTAGAGCGACTAGCGTAAGAAACGGATTAGAATTTGCAGTTACAGACGTTCTAGCGAGACTGAGCAATGAGTTTCGTTTCGCCGATGAGAAATTGGCCACGAAATCAATCGGCAACCTCGAGATCTGCATCGCACCGGAATAATGACAATAGTTATCGCTTCTATCGTTATTGGTTGGAAAGGTAGACAGTCGGCAGGGATTCAGCAGCCTGCGTGGGCTCGCAGGGTAATCGGGAAATCGGTTTTGGAGACAACGCGTTGCTCGAAAAGCGATCGTCGGGATTGCGAGCGAGTTCGATATCGCGAGACAAAAGATACTATTTCTAAGATCGAGATTCCTTCGAGCTTCCAACGACTTCCGCTTGCAAGCAGAGTGCATTGCTCGTAAATCGATACGCTTTCGAAGTTACAGTTATAACACGCTGCTGGTGGTAGGCGAGTTTCGAGCGTTGAATTTTACCAGGCAACACATCATCTCTCGCCGAAGCTGTGTCAGCTGGAATGTCGAAACGAACCAGTGTCGCGAATCGAACCGCGTGAAAAGGAGATAACGCTTGTAAACTCGTTACGAGACAAGCTATATATCTCGGACGGTTAATTAAGAACGCGCGATATTAATTGGGAGAATTTGGAAGGAGCTCGTCCACTCGAAACGACGCTTCGGCGACCCTCGTTACCGCGCAGGTTAATTAAACGAACGCCTACGTTTTCCTAGTTATGCAAATAAATTCGCCACTCGCGTTCCAGCAACCGCGCAGCCTCGCTAATTCAAACGTCACCTCTGTGTACATAATTCAATTACTCCGGATTGTCGTTGGCCGATCTCCTGCAGGCGCCACCGCCAGTTATTTTCCCCTTAACAATGCAACAGTTGCACGCGTACTGCCAGCTGCGGTGAAAAACACGCGTGCAATTTCTACGCCTGCTTAAGGATTAACCGTTGCGATAGACCACGGGCGACAGTCGCCGTTCTCCTCTTCTTTCCGATTTTTATCATCCACCACGGGATTAGAGTTTGTTTCGACGTTCCGCCGAGAGGATCAGGCAAGTGGAAAGGATAGGATGTTGGCGTGGTTCGCGCGATAGATAAATATCGTAATGGAGGCTGAACGAAAATCAGAGGAGGAATCAATTTAGCTCGGTAGTGGTTGGTTGCTGGAAGGCAGCTAGACGCGGCGAAGAGAAGGCACGGAGCGTTGCAGGACTGCGTAACAGGATCGAAAGTTGGTAATCGATGCGAGGCAGGTTGGCCGCGAGAGTGATAAAAGAGGAGCGGACTCGGTAACGGTGATTTCATTCCGGTTCCTTTGACCACCGCGCGATATACGCCGCGGCCCGATTACAACCGCTGCCAGCGGTAAATCACTGATCATCAGCGATCATTAGTGATCTACGATTCCGTCGATAGGACCGGTGGAAACGCGCGGTTGAAACAACGAGTCCAACGATTCCTATCTCTCTCTCTCTCTCTGCTATCTCCTTCGTATCTTCCCGCGAAATTCCTCGTCCTTTCGAGCCTCGGTACGAGTTACATAACTGAAAATTGCAGACCGGTTTCGAGGATGAACGCGCAATTTCGATACGGCAAAAGCTAAGTGATTTTCCCCTTAATCGTCCGGAGGATGCAAAGAGGTTAAAGAGATTCCGCCTGGAGATTGGTACAAAGTTGCCACGCCAGGCGTTCCGCTGTTTTCAGCCTGGCGTCAAAGGCCCTCGAGAGGCGTCGCTCTTCGCATGTCCGATGCGAAACGTTCTAGAACGAACGTTGGCTACTTTTTCACCGCGATGATCCTAACAAATCGGTGGAAAGGAACTGCCAGTTTACCAGAGAAGTTCTACCTCGGAATTCTGTTTCGAGGTTCGCCGGTGCGCGGTTTCTATCGCCGCTACTGTTCGCCCCTGTCGCGCGTAATCGATTGCGCGGAAGCGATCGATCGTGCGTCGCATACCAACCTCAGCTATCTACCTACGAACGCGAGCAACACGAATCGCAGAAATCCTAGGAATATCGCGTCTCTGGAATACAGACGAGCTCCTCTCTCTCTTTCTCTCTTCGGAACTCTTGGAAAGTTCTTCGAAGCGACGCGAAATGCATCGGTAGATCGGACGAATCGATATACACGTTCGGAGATGGGATTTTTCAGCTCGATTTCCGCGAAGAACGAGGAGAATTCTTCGAGGAAGAAGCGGCTGTTGATTTGCTTTCGCGATTCGAAGAAATAATTGTCCTGCGACGCGAATGCAAATGACATCGGGAGGATCGGTGGATCGTGGGGACGCGGCTAGTCACGAAACCAGAGACACGAGAAGCAAGGTGCATGGCGCGCGTGCGCCCGCGCGCCAAATGCAGGATGAATAATTTATCATGCAGGCGATCCGTGCACAAATTATGCGCGTGGTCGGTGATTACCGTTATGCACATTTTCGGTAATCTCGGGAACGATTAAATCGCCGGTCCACCGGCGGGGCATGGCCGGAGCACCGACTAAACACCGACGGAACACCGACTGAACGCAGGCCGGGCCATTATTTAAACAATTTTACGCCTCGGATCGCTGGTGCATAAAACGTTCACACGCGTCGTTACGTGGCCGTTCGACGTGCATTTTTTTCGGTCCGCATTCTTCCAATCTCTCGTACGCGCTACGTAAAACCGAACTTAACGAGGAACACGCTGATTCTTTTTGCCCCGGCATTCGCGGTATTCTTTCCCCCGAGTCGCGGATTCCTCGATCACCACCGACGCGTAACGGAATTTTATCTCCGAATGCGACCATCGCTTTTTCTTTCCTTTTTTCCCCTTTTTTTTTCTTTTCATTTCTTTTTCCTTTCGTTTGCACGCCCGCGAAAGGGAGAAGAAACGCGATTGGGCGCTTCGATCGAATTCTAGATGGTATCTGGCATGACGCGACTGTAAGTTTCTCCCGCGTAATTGCAACGTTGCAAACTTATTCCGGGGAGAATAACCCTTTGTCATTCAAAGCGACTTCCTCGTACTGTCATCCTCGAGATATCGAATCGGGCTGAAACTATCTCCGGGTGACTTCCGGCACGCTTTATTATCCAGACTTTGTAGTGCTCCCGACCCAAGCACGGAATACATTTTCCAGAGGATACTCGCGTGCTTATCTGATCACGGGATTTAATTGTTTCCGCGAGTTCGTCCTTTCCTAGTTGATTCTCGGACGTCCCCGCCAAGGGAACAGCTCCGCAGTTGGCAAATATCCCTCGAAATTACGTCTCCTCCGTTATTTCTTTCTTCTTTCTTTCCAAACGGGTCTTTCTTCCGTTTTTTTCGTCTCCCTTTTACAGGGAAAAAATAGAAAGTGGGACTTTTTCCCGTGGAATTCCTTTGGACGTTCGGCGTACCGGTTTCGCGCGATCATCCATACCGAAGGAAAACGACCCGCCGTTTCGCGCGTGTTTAATTTATTTTTAATTTCAACCGTGTCGTTACTGCGCCTCGTAACGTGCAATTATTGCCAAGTATAAGTAAACGTTCGCGGCGAAGCGTACGCGAATCAGCGCAGATTTATTACCTTTGATAGCAGAGGCAACGATCATTGGCAGAACAGTGGAATTTTCTGATACACACTTCGTCCAGAGACACGCACGAATGATGCTCGTCTGCAAGCCTATACTCGCGATTCGCTACCGATAACGCCGCTCGCTGGATTGTTCGCGAACGCGTGGCGGTGCATATTCGACACGCTTCTCCGTAGAAAACCACTTTTTCATCCTTACGAATGCGATGCTCGTAAGCCGAACAAGTCCTCGAGCTATCTAATCTCTCTGGACGCTCCTTGGTTTTCTCCGTTCTGTACGCGAATTCTCACCGTTCGAGAACGGCCTCGGTCGACTTTTAATTATCGGCGATGAATTCGAATGGAAGGAACGTTAAATCTTCGCACGTAGCAAACGATACGTTTTCCAATCCGCAAACGCACGATCCTGCGTACAGTAATCGGTTGTAGATCACGCAAACGCGGCACATTAACGACCGTCGGTTACTTCATCGGAATAGATATAAAAGGACGAACGGATAACAGTTTCGTTAACTGGCCTGTGCCGACAGTCAGTTTACGGCGTATGTCGCACCTTTTTATAACCGTTCTCGGTCTCGTATCTGATGAAGAAAATCTTCGCGTGCCTATTTCGTCCCCCCTGTTTTCGCTAATGGATCCGTCCGCAAAGTCCACGCACGCACGGTCCTTTCGCCGGCATTTCCAACATCGTCCCATTAACATTGCCCATTCCGCTCAGCGTTATGGTACTTCCTTTCGGACGCCGCGGTAATTATTACGTTCGTTAGCATTAATTCTTCGTTAATCTCGAATTTCACCGTGAAGTTCGCGTTTCAACCGATCTCACGGGAGAACCTACCCCGTATCATTTATTAATGTTTCCTCGATTGTAATAGCGTTCGTGCGAACCCTCCGCAGTCGTTTGCGCGTCTTAGAAACGGCAAGCCACCGCGATTTCATCGTCCTCGTCTGGCAAGATTTCGTTCCACACGCGTCGAGGATCAATCTCTATCGAACCAGGAAGATCTCCCTCTACGTGGTCGAAAAGTCGCGTTTAAAAGTGCAGTGAAGCCTTCGGAGCAATCAGGTATAAGCAGACGAACGTTCACCCTATAGATCGAAGGATCGATCGCTCGGGGCCACGATTATTTCACAGAAACACCATCTTTGTTAATGAATTACGAATGACTGGCGACTTTTAAGACGCGCGGAACCGTCGAAAAACACGTGGAAATGATTAATGACCGGGCTAGAACGGCGAAGAATCGGCGAAGAAGCGACGAAGAAGCGGCGAAGAACTGCGTGCAACGTTATACTCGAGCGTTCGGCCGATCATTATCAATGGCGAAAACGAGCGGTTGCAAAGGTTAGCGAGCTAGATCGAGCGTCGGTATAATGGGTCAGATGGAAGGGATGGCAATTATTCCGGTGAAACGGCGGTTTCGCCAGGCGAAGAAAAGCGAAGAAAGAGTAGAAGACGAGAAGAGACGAGACGGGCGTGTAGTCGTCGAAAGCCGGTACGAAATAGAAGAAGAACACGGCGATTCGCCGGCCCGATTATACCGTGCTTCTCGAAAATTGCTACTTTATATACGCGTCGCGAGACCAGCTTGGAATTACGTCTCAGATGCGTAAATCCGGTAGGTGGAAATCCTTGAAGCTGAACTACCGAACTCGTCCAACGCGCTTCACCTTTTCGATCACGACGGACAAGCGTAGCGAAATCACCGCTCGATAGTCTGGAGGAAGAGAAAAAAATTGCACGCGAGGAAAGTGGAAGGAGAGACGTAGAAAAAGAAGACGCGAGAGTTATTCGGTGAATAGCATTGCGACATGGAGGAAAGAAGAGGAGGAAAGGTGTTGGTTACGTGTCAATTGTCGCGTAAGGCCGCACCTCGAGCTGGCAAGAAGATATTGCCGGCCTAAAACGGAGGCGAGGTACCGCGAAGCGATTTTTACGGCAAGCCTGTCTCCTCCGAGGAGCTTATACGGCATCGAGAAAGGATGGTCGAACGGGAGGAATTCGCCCGTGGGTGCTCCTGTCTGTCCTTCGTCTCCACACGCACAGGCACGCGTGCCCACGCAGTCACGGTGACACGACACGCGTGCACCGCGAGTGGTTCAACCGGTATCCGCCATATTTGGCTGGAGGAACAACCGCGTGAACTACGGAGATGCAGAGATTCAGCAGAGGAAGAGGTCACCGATGCTATCGGTACCGGGATAAGCCATTTTCACTTGCCACTTCCACCGGAAAAAACTCTCCGATACATCGTGAATTACAACTAATCAGAGAGTCGTAAATTAATCACAGAGAGAGAGAGAGAGAGAATTATGCCTGTAAATTTAAAGACGGTTAAAACCAGCCATGAAACGAGCGAATCGAAAGAACCCCGTTCGTTCCTCGAAACTTGATAATCTTTTTCTCCGTCGATCTCCGGTTTTTTGTTACGATCTCGTAGGCGCTGGTGAAAACTAGGGAATGGTTCTCGCGTAAACGCTCGAATGTGCGGGATCCAGCGTTAAAGAGTATCTTGAAGGCTTTGAAGACGTAACGGCCCGGTTTTAGCTCGGAAAAACTTTCCACGGTGAATAACGTTTACGAGGGAATATCGCAGTCAGCGTGGTACGGAATGTTAAAGCAGCGACCAAGAATGGACGGCACGTTTCTTCCATCAACCGATCACCATTCTCGCACTGCCAACATAAAGGATTTCGTGTCAAAGATCAGCATCCTCCAGCGATCGTTTTTCCCGCGAGAATCGGGGTGCGATAACTGTATAAATTTTTCTCCGATCGGTAAAAATGAACCGCGATCACGGCGAGGATCGACCGAGGCCCAAGATCGATCCAGCTAAGACCCAGTTCCAGCTAGTGGAAAAAGTGGAAAAAGTAGAAAAAGTTGGATCATCCGTCGAACGTTGGTCGATCGAGAGAGGCGTCTAGATGGATCGTGTGGTCGGAAAAAAGTAGATCCGCTAGATCGGCCAGGCCAGACGACGTAATCTCGATTACCGGACCAATTGATCCCGGTGTAATAGCTTTATTCGAAATTCCATTCGCTGGGAAGATCGTTTATCGTTATCGGTCGAAGAAACGAATTATTAATCTAATTTTGATCAGATTCTAATCCCGATAAAAGGTAGCACAGTAGAGAAGGGAGGACGAAGCGATCGATCGGCCGACATCTAGACGTTCTAACGAGATCGTGGATCTCCGATCGAGTTTCCGATCTGGAATCTCCCGGAGAGAAGATCGTTTCGATTTCAAACTGGATGGACGACAACGCCTGGTCGGGACGTTTTCAACGCTCGGCCACTTTTACGATCCTCCCTGCCTTTGTCTTCCCTCCCCTCCTCCGTGGATAATTGTTTTTCCTATTTATTTTATACCCGCTCGTCGACGGTGGTCTGGAGCAAAAATCGATGAAAATCGATTGGACGGTAAATCGGTTTGCTGAAAACCGGAGTGCCAGCCTTTTTAGCCTTTTCTCCGCGCTGTTCGCCGATGTCCAACGTCCGTGCAGATTGGCAACCGGTTTTCCTATGGCCTCTCCCAGCCGATTCCTCACTCCCACTCTCACTCCCACCTTCGATTCCCATTCCAGCAGACTCTCTCGCATTCTCCGCGTCCTCCTCCGCGTCCTCCTCCGCCAGGGACGCCAAGCTATCCCATCTTCTCCCTTTCTTTCCACTCTCTTTATCTCTCCCTCTTTCACCGTTTCCCCCTATCTTTCCCAAGAAATACGCAACGAGCTTGTCACGCTCTCCGACTAACGTTACAAATTCTTCCCGAACCGATATCTTCGATATCCGAGCAACTCCTTCTCCGCGTCATCTTCCACCGGCATCGACTAATTGCTTTTCCATAGGAATTCTTATTCGCGTCGCTGGTTAGAAATGTCCTAGACGATCGCTAAGGTGCAACGCTATACTGCTCCTTCGTTTTTCCTCCGTTAGCTTCGTTTCAGCTTCGTTGGAGCTGCTTGGTTGCAGCCTCGGAAGAGAGGGACGAAGACGCCAGCGGGGCTTCTGGTTCCACGGCTACGTCACTGCTCGACCCTGGTACTCTCGTTATTTCTCGTTCCTTCTCGTTCCTTGCCACGTGTTTCAGCCGATCGCGAAACCCACCGAGATACCGTTTCCGGCTGCCGGTATCTTTTCCCTTTCTCGCCGGAGCTTCTAACCGCGCTCGCAATTTCTCCCAGCTTTTCCCGGTGTTCCATCGCGATCCGCGGCACGACACAGCCCTGCAAACCACCGCGATTATTATTTCATCTCGGCCGCGAATCGCTCCGGCCTCCGACCGCCTCCTTTTAATCGGCCAACTCGATTTAGCCCGCGATTGAAAGCGCTTTTTGCCTCGTGCTCCATCGCTGCTTTTTCATTTCCTTCTACCGAGGCTATCGACCATAAGGAACGATATCGAGTCGCCGCGACCACGCGTACTTTCCTACGACACGACGGTTTATACCTCTATCCGGGCCCTTTTTATTTCCCGTTTACGATACACGCGGAATTTCGCTTCGCCGTCCGACGACGGTCGAATGTGTTTTCAAGCCGGGGAATGGAATCCGGGGCCGAGCCGTGGAAGAAATGCAGAATGCACGGCGACGAGAGCGATCTAGTTAGGTCGAATTTCACCTTCTCTTTCCGACGTTCCTCTGGCCACGTGCCGCGACTTCGAAGTCGTTCCTCGGTGAAACCAGAGCAACGGAATACCAAATTCTTCTCTTTGCGTTCGACCATCGCGCGACCTTCCGAACGAAATCGGAAGAGGTTCGAAGGATGCGCGTATCGAGGCGGAAATTACGAGGAAACGGGAAGAAGGCGCGGAGTTGGGACGTAACTGGAAGCGTAGAAAATCACTTTCCTCCTCGCGTTCCCTTTCTTTCCTCGACGGAGAGAATTCTCTCGGTATCGGAGATGCCTAAGGAGAGTTGGCTCGAATGTCGGCTCGTTACGTCCACCGACCGAGCGGAGGTTGGCTAATCAATTTCGTTGGCTCGCGGACAAGAATCCGAGATGGTGGAACGAAGAAACGAGGAAGAAAATCGAACTCGATCGATCAAGCCGAGACGATGCAACCCATTAAGCCGGCACCGAGGAATTAACTCGAAGAAACGAATTACCACGAGGAAGCAATCGAGAACGATGTGTCTTCCGTTTGATTACGCAAAAACGGCCGGTCGCTAAATCAAACGGTATAGAAATCCTCCGACTTGCCGCCATTTCTATCCTCGGCTCGGCCAATTCGCGATGAAATTAATTTTTTACCAAACCCGCGGCGCGACAAAAACGTCCGACTTTCCCCGTGGACAGCGATAAACACGTAACGTTGCGTCTCCGCCGGTTAGAAGTCGGCGAATAACCAGATATATAAGAGGATCGCGTGATTCATCGAGCAATGTTATTGTTCGCGCGTAAATCACGCGAGTTTCCAGCCACTCGCACGGTATTATCGGCATTCTCGCTTAATTTTCCGGCTGTTTTCCGCTCGCCAAACATCGCCTCGGCGCGTAGGCTAGTTTTTCCAGCCTGGAGGATTGTTCGAGCGACAAAAAGTTGCCCTGCAATTTCGAAACATCGAAAGCGGTTCCGCACGCTTAGCAGACATTTCTTCGTCGATCTCTCGATGAAACGAAAAGGTGGCGCGGAATTATCGGCCACGCTATCGAGGAGAAGAGTGCGCGTGACGTAGCCCGTTAGCTCGAAGGAAAATAGACACAAAGGCGTTAGATCGAGGCCTATGCGACGATCTATGGCGCAATGGACGAGTGAATGTCCGGCGGCCTTGAGCCAGCCATCCACTGTCCACGTGACGTTTCGAGAAGCTCGAAATCCCGGCTACACGGCCGATTTCCGGAAAATGGTAAACGAGCTGGTGGTAGTTGAACTTTTTGCTCACCGTTCGCTCCCGCTACACCGAGAATACATATCCAGCAGAGGAGTAGTCTCCGGGATCCAGCCTCCATGACCACTTACGTGCCCGGACGACGTACGCGCAGATACTCGGAGCGGAGAATTGGGAAAAGGAAGAGGAGCGGCGAAGGGAAGAATGGGAGAGAAGGAGAAGGAAGGTGGGGAAGAAAGGGACGACACGGTGCTTTAGCCTCTCTGACCGTGGAAAAGTCTCATTTAGTCGGATTGTCCTTGGCTCTCCCCGATGATTAGCTCTCGCACGGCGTTCGACGGTCACTTTTCCGCGTATCGCGTTCGTTCCGTTCGTTTCGCCGAGCAAAACAGGCGGCGAGAAGAAGAACGGAGAAGAAGAACGTAGAAAGACCGGGAAGACGGGGAGGAAGGGGAGAGACGGCGAGGAGAGACGCGGCGACGTAACCGAATGGGAGCTGTTCCCGGAGCGAGATCGCGAGAGACACTGACGGGCCCGCGGACTGGCGGGAGAGTTCGAACCGCACACCGACACAGCCGGGGCCCGCGGGCCCCTCGCCGCGCCGCGCCGCTCCGCGCGCAGCCGGACGTCCACGCAGAACGGGGCAACATCTTTTTAACGACGCGCACGTGAGATCCGTCCGATGGTGCGCCGTGCAGCAGGTACCCTTCTCGCTGATACCGGCATTTTTACCAACCTCCGGTTTAACCTCTCGCGCCGATCACACCTGTATTCCGACCACAAAAACAACCAACGAACGCGTAACGCTACCGTGATCTCGAAAGCTACCTCTGAACGTTCCAGCGACTTTTCCCAAAAATTTGCCAGGTGTAAAGGAAACGCTTGGAATGTCCACGGCGCGAAGAGAAAATTTCGCGCAATGCAAAAGGAATGCAGCTAAGTTGGAGATGTAAGAGTCTCTTTCTAATTGCTACGTAGAGATCGATCGGCACGGTAAGATCGATGAGAGCGATAAACGTGGAGAGATTATTCTCTACTCCTACGAGTAGTATAGTTTGCTCGAAGAAATAACCAGCCTTGAGTTTTCGGTCCGAAGAACGGTTCGATTTGCGTCGTTCACGAAATCCAGTCACGTAGGCCGCGGTGTTTTCGACGTTCCTTCCGTGGAGATAGCTTTTTATCTTGGAAGAGTAGAGGAACGTCGCGTGGCGCGTGTAGGTCCACGAGACGCTCGGTTCTGGGCCTTACATGGACGGCTGCGGTGTGAGTCACTGCCCAAAGTAGACTATGTAAATGCGTTCGGCCAGCTCGAAGAACTGGTCGCCTGTTTATCGCGTTAAATCTTCCCTTGGAAATCTTCCAGTGCGTGGTCGTTTTTAATTCTATTTATAACTGGCTCGCTATACGAACCGCGCGCGAACCGGAATAAGTAATTGGAAATCGATAGGTCGAACCGAGGCTGAGCGAAAAGACGGATGATTTATAGGGAGGGTAGCCGTTGATCGATAATTAATTATCGCATTAGCGAAGGAAGCTCGTCGAATGGCGGGTGAAGGAAACCGTGGCTGGTCGCGGCGTTTCTTGTTCGACTGGGAGGAAGGGAGGCGCATAAATTTATTCAGGCAAAACAGCCTTGGGGCCTTATGGTCGAGCCGAGGCCAGACAAACGGATGTCTACCTCCGATAGACGCTGGCAGCGTTCGTGCTCGCTCGTGCAGGATCGTGCGCGCTCGTACGGTACCTCGACCAGCCACGCCATCCCCGGGTGAAAGTGTCCAAGGATTTCGTAACGAGCAGCCCGATTGCGATTACGTTCGCGACGAGAAATCGTTGGCTCCGTAACGACCGGCACGGTCCGATGCTAATTGGACTCCTTCCTCGGAGACTGCCTCGCAAAAATTCGATAATTAAAGCGATCGCACGAGAGGCTCCAACATTTCCGGTAACGCGCTATCGCTGTTCCAGGCCCATCTCCCTTTTAGATCGTAAATAAGAAGATTTCAGTGGGAAAGAGACGGCTAGAGACGGAAACCGAGAGGCGAAAAGCTGTGTATCTCTACCTTGGCCCGTGACACTTCCCTTTCCTTTTAATTTATTCCTTTCCGCGGAAAGATCTTTCTTCGGCATAGATGTACGTCTTCGATATTTTTAAAGATACCCAAAGTGGAAGCGTTCCGTTTTTTGTAGGAAACTTGTTATCCTTTTCCTTTGCGCAGCGACGATAAGGATCGCGTACGTTACGCGTTTACCGATCCAAAGTACCGTTAATCGTCAACGAGACAGGATGGCGAAGTTCCGCCGTATTTTGCTAATTCTTCCGCATCGAGAAGAAGAACGTTAATAAACTGCGTGATGGAAGAAAACCGGGATAATCGTTAGGGAAGAAGAGCGATAGGAAGGAAAGGGAAACGTGTCGCATGGACGATCGCGATCGCCAGTGACGCCGTTAATCTTTCTGCCGGATCGTTTGGCGGAAGCCACAACTTCCACGGGACTTTGGCCTCATTAGAAAGCCCTAGAGCCGTTCCTCTTCCTCCGGGATAACCGCGGATGCTAATTATAAAACGCGGAATAATGAAATCATCTTACTACGCGCGACTCGCGAGCCGGCTGACTTCCTTGAGAACTTTTTCAACCGGGCCTGCGAGAGAAACGCCTTTATTAGCCGCGAGACAACGCTCCCCGAGGAATTAGGCTCGGTGGGATTAGTCGACTAAAGTTATTAAGACAAATTGTCCGCTAATCGTCTCGACCTGCCGTAGCCAACCTAACGATCTCGAATTACTCCTCGCTCTGCGGCTACCACCTTCCCTCTCGATCCTCTCGATCCTCTCGATCTGCCGTTTCTTCCACCGTTCCTTCCACCGTTCCTCTCTCACGCGTGTCGCGCATCAGCTATTTCGATCGCTCCTATTCTCCAATTACTCCTTTCCCATTCCCATTTCATTCGAAGGAGAAGAACGGGAATTTCGTGGAATCGTTCAGCCAGTGATATATTTTACAAAAATAAATACACGACGTTCAACGTCCTTCCCCGATAGCCACTGGTAAGACGCAACCTATGTACAACCACGATCTATGCCTCGATTACCATCGCATCGTTATTTACACGGTTAATCGTGGGATAAGCGAGAAAGAATCGCGCGAAGGATCTCGCGCGATGTCGCGAGGCGGTTTTCTTCTGCCGTCAGGCTAGAATACCGAAGGACACCGCGATTAGGATCAGGAACGCGTTGGTCGTGTACCTCGAGGAGGAGGAACCGAACGCGTGCTGCGCTAATATCTGACACTGCGAGCTACGGAAATGTTTCACGTTCCCCTCCGAGTCCCTCGCGAGCACGCACAACTCGTACGTTGCCCCGGGGTCCTCGAGATCCTGGATTTTAAGGGACCTCTCGCTGTAAACCAGATCCCTCTCGATGGCAGACTTGCTGCTCCCGGATTCTCGTACCACCGCGTAGAAATCCCCGATATCTTCTCGCGACGTCACGTACCACGTCGCTTTCCAGCTTTTCTCCTCGTCGTTGCTGAAACAAATTTACCATTACGCCATTCGAACGATAGAACGTTACTGTCGTTCCTAGGATACGTACTACTCGATGTTTCGATACTTCACGTCGGGCGTGATGTCGAATTCGTCGGGATAATCTTTCAGTTCTTTATCCGCGCATCCCATCAGATCTTCCGTCACTTCTGACAATAGTTTGTTAGCCAAAAAATGAGGACTCTCGCAGCTAACCTTCGACCATTCCTTTGGCATTTCCGTGTGCGTGGTCAGCCATCTCTTTAAGGGTCTCGTGTGGCAATCGCAGTGCAACGGATTTCCTAACGATCACCCACGTTTATTTCTAGCCTTGCGAGATTTCGGAAATTCTATTTTTATAAGGTAACTCTCTCTTACCGTAATACCGAAGTTCTGTCGCGTTTTTTATGATCTTCATGAACATATCGTCGAATACCTCGATCTCGTTGGACTCCACGTCGAGAATCTTCAAATTTGGTAGTGGCAGGATCTTGTTCAGGGGCAGGTAAGACAGACGGTTGTGACTCAGGTACAGATTAGTCAGATTCGTGGGTGGGTCGAAGATATCCGGTTCGGAGAGGTCGTTGATCTCGTTGTAGGAGAGGTCCAGTGTTTGCAACGACGTCAAATTCCCAAGCACGTCTACGGTGTTCGAGAAAAGAACGAAAGAACGTTTGATCGTAATTTTGAGACACCGATGCTTCTACCATACTCACATCTTCGAATCTCGTTGATGTTATTGTGACTGATGTTCAAAATTTGGACCTTCTTCGTTCCCGTAGTAAGCTCGTAGGTCAACACGGGCATGGTGTTGTACGAGAGATCTATTTCCTTCAATCGATACGGAATCCACGGATCGTTGGGAAACGTTTTCTTCGCGACGAAGGAAATTTTATTGTGACTCAGATTCACTCTCTCTAGAGACAAACAGTCGTCCAGCAGCCCGTGAGTTTTGTTGTCCAGCTTTTCGATCTTGTTATGAGACAGGTCCAGGGTTCTCAAAGAAACGAGACCTTGGAACGCTCCATTCGGGATGCGGGTAAGTCTATTGTTCGTCAGGTTCAACGTCAACAACTGCAGCAACCCCTCGAACGCACGTGTGCTCACGTTTTGTATCTGATTATCGGCTACGTTCAGCTCGAACACTATCGGAAGACGTCCGAATGCGGATTTTCCCAATTCGGTCAGCTGGTTGTCCTGAAATTACGCATTACGCGAAGTCGTGAACGATGCCAATTCGATATATAACGAGATCGTCCAACCTGCATGTAGAGATACTGCAAGCTTGTCAGCGTGCTTAGCGCTTCCCAAGGTGGTCTCGTCATGTTGTTCGATTGCAGATTCAAGGACCTCAAGGTGAGCAAATTTTCGAAGCTTCCGTACTTGAGATTATCGCCTAGTCGATTGGTAGAAAGGTCCAAAGAGAGAAGAGCGTTCATCGCGGGCCACACGTCCGTGGTAGGTATTTCTTGCAGCCAATTCTCGGCAAAGTCTAGACTACCCAGAGAAATAGGCAATTGGAAGATTTTGGTCAATCGATTGTTCCTAACTGTCAGTCTCCTGTAAATTGGCGCGATTTTTATTTAGAAAACGGATTGCCTCGTTCGTCGAGTCGAACCTTTATAAGATATATTCGTCACCTGCAGCTCGACAGTCTAGTTAAACTACCACGGGCAACGTCGTTCAATTGATTGTAACTCATATCCAGGTCCAACAACGTTGGCAGTGGACCAAACGTGGACGGTTTGATCTTCTCCAGCGAGTTATACGAGAGATTCAAGAAACGAAGGCTGAAGAGCGTTTGAAAGACGGCGTTGTGTATTTCGGACAGATTGTTACGAGAGAGGTCGATCGTGTGCAGCTCGTACAGCTTTGGGAACGTTTGCCGTGGCACCGAGTGTATCGAATTATGCGACACGTTGAGAACTTTCAGTCCGGTCATGTTGTGAAGCGGCACCTGCAATAATTAACGATTATTCCGCTGCAGAATTCCGGGGATTCGTTTTGTCGAACTGTTGGTCTCCGAACGACACCTGGTTAAGAGCGGTGAATCGATTGTAACTCAATTGCAGCTCCGTGGCGTAAGTGGTACTGTCGAACGAGTATTTGGAAATATTTTCTAGCCTATTGTGACTTAGGTCCAAGATCGTGATATTCACGCAGTTCTCGAAAGCACCTGGCTCTATCTTCGAAATCTCGTTATGGGATAAATTTATCTTCGCCAGATACAGATCTTTGAAAGAGAGTTTCTCTACGACTGTCACGAAATTTTCGGACACATCTAGCAGCTGGAGAAAGAGAGAGAGAAAGAGAGGGAGACAAGTAAATAAATAAAGATACATCTTTGTCGTATGCGCACGTAAATAAACGGCATTCGTACTTCTGCGAATTGCAACTGATTAAACATCTGAAAGTCGATCTTCTTGATAAAATTTCTCGCCAGATCGATGGTACCTATCCTAGTTACAGGTCCAAAGGTCCCCCTTCCGACGTCGTTTATCTGATTGTCGCTTAAATACAGTCTCACGAGGAAACGCATGCCACGAAAGGTATTGGAGTCGAGTTTTCTGATCTTATTGTGACTCAGATTGAGCACTTTCAGCAGCGAGTTCCTCGCGAACGTTCCTCTATACACGATGAAAAGGTACATCGATTAGCCAAACAATCTCGCAAACTATCCCCTACCTTCTTACCTCTTCAAATCTGCAATAGCATTGTGAGACAGGTTGCACCAGCCCATTTTTGTCAAATCGGCCAAATGAGAGCCATCGAGTTTATTAATCAGATTGTGAGACAAGTCCACGTATTCGGTATCCCTCAAACCCTTAAACTGATTTCTCTTAAGCTCCTTGATCTCGTTCCCGTGCAGGTCCAGCCTCTTTAGCTTTTTCAGAGGCGTCAATGCTTCCACGGGTAAAGACGTCAGAGTGCCTGCAACGGAGAATAGAAGGTCAGGGAGACAAATTTCGTCGGTACGGCTCTTTTCGCTTGAAATAATACCGTTACTAATTTCCAATCTCTCGATTTTCGCCGCGGCAGCGCTCTCGGCGAAACTATCCGCCGGCATAGCGGAGATTCGATGGCCAGTGATGCTGAGGATGCTGAGATTCCCTAAAATTTGCAACGCCTGTCGCGGGAACTTCTCCAACATGCTGTTTATCACGTGCAGCTCTTGCAGCGTCCTGTTCACGCCGAGGAAACTGTGTTCCTCGATCAACTTCAACGGGGTATCCACGAACTTTAGCACTCGAACATCCAGCGGATAGAGAGCCGGTCCGTAGAAGCGACCTTCGAACACATCCGGGTAAAGTTGACTCGTTTTATCCTCGAGGAAGAGGAAACTTACCTATGTTGCACTTGAACAAAACGAGTTCCTCGATAGGGCTGCCCTCGTTGCCCAAATTGGAGAAGGCCAAGCTCACACTCGCCAGATTGGTGTTCTCGCAGCGAACGTAAAGTCCTCTGTCGCTGCCGCGAACGCACTCGCAAGGATAGACGTACTTGGGTTCCTTTGGACACCTGAACCGTGGTCCAGGTGGCACGTAGCCGGCCATGATCGCAGGCACCACCAGAGCCCATAATACCAGCGAAAGTATCATCTGCGGAGGAAAAGGATACCGTGGCTCGATTAACGCTTCATTCCCGTTCAGTCGGAACAACCACGCGAGTTGCCTCGATGAAAATTTCAGCCAGGAACAATAAGCCGAAGTTGTAACTTTGATTAGTCACCGATCCTTTTGTAATCGAGCTGTTTTGCGCGAAACGCGAGAAAGTTTTTCCCGCGGTCGGTTGATCCTGCGTTTGATCCATGCCTAGATAACGCGCTTATATATAACATAAGCCAATTACACTCTTCCTCCGATTCGAAACGCGTCCCTACGATCGACTCGCCTTTCCATTTCCCTACTTCTCCTCGAACCCGTGACGCACCGCCTCTAGAAACTTTATCGCGTAATCCAACGAGCGTGTGCGCGCTTTATGCCTGAAATATGTTTAAATAGATGCAAGTCACATGGTGGCGCGACTAATCTGTTCGTGGATCGGCGATCGCAGCACTACGAAGCCAGTAAAAACAAAGAAGTTTCAAAGAGACGAATGACCTCGTTGCCGCTATTATACCTCCATGCTATAACGCCTTTGCGAGGAATCGCGTGTAGACGGTATTATCCGCGTATCTTCCCGAACAGCCTCTCTGCACGACAATTTCCCCGATGCAGCCGCCGCGATCAGAGATCAAGATGAAATCTCTACGGTGTTATCGCGTTAATTAAGATGTCTGTCGGTGTCTCGGGCAGAAAGCCGCGATTATTTCGCAATACCATCGAAACTATGGAAAACCAGCCACGGGATGATGAACTGTTGGCAAGCGAGAGAGATACGTGATCGCTGCTGCATTCCCTGACAGAAAGTGAAATGGCGCTCCGTGATGCGCGGCCGAATGCAAATACTTTCTTTCGAATCGACGGCGTTCGACGAGCAAGCCACTTACGCTCGCGTGTACGCGATCATTTGCGTAAATGAACTTCCTTCTCTTCTCTCGGCTTCTCGAAATCCCGAACCTCGGGGTAGAACATCGAAATAATCGACACGCGATGGACGATTCCACGGCGCGGAAAGTTCTTCGCGAAAAATCCAATAGAGATTCAACCTACGTGTTTGATTCTTAGATCGTTAGCGAGCGTTTACCATAAACAGATTTCACGAGAGGAAAGCGTGGGCTAACGATGTCTCTGGAACGGTATTTTTATTTTCATCGATGCGTAAAGGAGAGATGGCTTCATCTGCGAGTACTTAAAGAGGTCAACGAGGAACGCAAAAGCTGTGATGGAAATATTAAAAAATTAACAGGAATAAACGGCCGAAATTTCAAAGCTGGAAAGTTACGCTCGCGGGGCCCACTAACCCAAGGAACAAATGGGCATGCTTTATTACGGTTCCAGTAATCTAGTAATTCAGCGAGCGAGAAGGTAAAAAGAAAAGCGCGGTGATCTAGTTTCGCTGCACGTTTATGCAACGTTCGGAACATAATACGAGTCTTCCATGACAGCTGACCATAAATGCGAAATGTATACCGCGAGCGGGTACTCGCTGCAAAGCCCTGAAATTCTATTTTGTGAAATTATGCAATTCAGGCCTTGGCAAATGTGCCGGGTAAACTTGTATAATAGGAAATAGGTAGTTTGTACGGAGGAATAGACGGATAGACGGACTGGAAACGAAAACGTTTAGTCCTTTCACTTCTGGTGAACCGACCCTAGCGTGGAGCGACAGGCAATGAACCGAATCACTTGGATTTCAGGCTTGCATTAGAAAAATTCCTTGCACCGGTTCTGTTGACGTAACTACAACGTTAACATATGATATTTCGATCGTTGCGAAACCGATCCTCGATCCGTTCGTCGATCGAAAAGAAGACGAAAGAACGATTCGAAGTAGAGGATTTCGTTGGAGAGATTTAAAACAGAAGCGCAAACCCGCGACTCCTTGAATAATTAAGAAGAAATTTCAGTTCGTGAGAAGGAAACTCTTTCCGTTCTCTGATCTCGGAAGAAATAATTAATGCGCAAAGAAAATACAATAAACCATGCTCCACTTTCCGTAGCCAATTAATGTTACTATGACAGCGTGGCAAGGGAAAGCTCGAAGTCTCTAGAATAACGCGGATCCTTGTAATTTCCATTCCATATTTGTCTATACTCGAATATGTTTTTTCGATCCGCCGTGACAGCGGAGAACAACAACGCACCTTCGGCGCGTGTTTTTTTCTTTCTTTTGTTCTACGCGAAGCGAGTCCAAGGATATTTTCAT
The DNA here is from genome assembly GCF_051020765.1 of Lasioglossum baleicum. Classification (NCBI taxonomy): domain Eukaryota; kingdom Metazoa; phylum Arthropoda; class Insecta; order Hymenoptera; family Halictidae; genus Lasioglossum; species Lasioglossum baleicum. The sequence goes on from NW_027470353.1 coordinate 33,229, forward strand.
TTCACCAGCTGCCCTTGTGGCCACGGTTTTCTGCCAGGTAATATTAGGAAAAATGCGATCTCTCTCGGAGAACCGGATACGTTCTCGCGTGATCGATGAAATCGATGCGGAGCGAGATGAAAAATTGTCATTGTTTATGTCAGATGAGAACGCGAATTGAAAGCCGAGGAGAAATCGAACGGCCTCGCGGTGAAAGAAGAAGGATTAAACGAAAAGTACTATCAGAAGCGTAACCGGTATATCTCTATCCACGCATTGAAATCACTACTCACTGAGGCTAGCAGATGACGCACAAACGCACGTGGAATCCCACTCTGAATCACCACCGCGATTTTATTTAACTCTGTCAAAAAAGACAAAGTTTACGTTCCCGTCTCTATCATCCGAACCGCTAAATCGTAGTTTCTATCTAGGATTAAGTACCTTACCGCACTTCACCCGAAATCGTTTCGAAAGCACGATGACAGCGGTCGGTTTTAGGACAACCTGGTTCCCTGGTCACATATTCCTCGTCCGATCGATTCGTGGCTGTTGTTTACGCGCGCGAGCCCGGAATGCCGAAGGAGATGGGAAGAAAAAGAAGAAGAGGAGATTCACGTGAACGTTTCACCGTATATCTTCAAGACATTCTGCGGGTGGTTGCTGGATGAGGATGCCGTGAAAACTGAGCCGTGGCTCGAAGCTAAAGAGAAAGGAGGCTCGAGAAGTTAGGCCTCCCTCATTGGCAGTTGATACGCGCTGTCCTTTCGTGGACACGCGGTTCTCGGACTCTAAACCCTGAACATTTCTACGGGATGGGGACGTAAAGGTTGCGCTCGATTGGTTCATCGGCTTCCAGGAGCGTATCAAAGCTGCGCTTCTCTCGGTTCCCTCTCGATCGACGACGATACTCGTTCTTCGGGTTCGAATTCGAATCAATTGTTTCATACGAAACGTCGACACAGTCGTGTAACGATCTACGATTAGGAAGATTAATAGTATTATTTTATTTACACGTTCTCGTAAAGTCTTCCAAGTCGAGGAACCATCTGACGAAAACGTATGCGAGATAGAGGAAAGTCCGAGACCGCTGTCTGGGATTGGTCGACGCTGGTGAAAGTCACTCGAAACACGGTCTCCGACTTCTTTATAAACCAGTGACATCTGTTGGTAAGCGAAAATATTTTAGAAAGATTTCCAATCGATGCGATAGTTTAAACAAATTCCTCCTGTTGAATAAAACACGCGAACGACACGTTGCGTGGATGTTGATTTTTACATAATGTTTCTAGCAAAAGTAACAGAGCGTGTGGATTATTAGAAATGCTAAATCATCTCGATTAACATCGGCTAATTATCGTAATTCCAAAGAAAATCAAGACGAATATTTTAATTGAATTACACGTTGCTGACTAACATTGTGCGAATGTAAGTTCCATTGAGAAAATTATAGCGTTTTGTAATAAAAGTATAATAGAATAGGAGTTATTCTGAGAGAAAAATTTTTATTTGCGCTTGTGTATTACCGTGCAACTCACCGATGCAGCCAACGCTGCGTATACACGAGGCCCGAGGAACGGCACGACCTCATTTGCTCAACAGTCCTCGTATTGAACGCATCGCAAAGTTAATTACCGTAATTTCGCAACACGAACACTGTGAAAGATTTTTTTATTTACTCGTTAATACAAACCAAATATCGCGAACAACGGCGGTACCTTTATTCTGACTCGCGTAAATAATTATATTCAATAAATTCCAAATAAATAAATTTATCATCGATACAACGAGTGGGAGGAAAAGAATTGAAATTCTTCGGAAATTTAAGAAGAGAAATAAATTCATCCAATCTTCGTTATCATCTAGTGCGCTCTACAAACTGTAAGTTGCAATTTTTTATTCGCATAAATAAGATAATTTGACGTTGGTAATTTAGAGCATAATCGAGATCCTTGCGTAGTCATTTCCTCGATGTGGGTCTAGGGAATTGATATAATTTTCCAGAGAGTCACTGAGAAATGATAACAGATCTTTGATTTTTCTTCCTTTCAAAATTTAATTGATCTCGCGATTCGATAATGTCGAAGGTAAAGGAAGAACGGTAACAAGACCGCGTTAGAAGACGCAATGGAGTATATCGTCCTTTAATCTAATTAAAAGCAAACGTTACTGAAGATTCGTTACATAATTGCCGGATATCCCGGTTAGCGATCGTTTAGACTATAACGAGAAATAGCGTCACGCTTTTCGAGAAATTACGCGCTCATTAGGGTCGATAAGTTCTTCGAGTAGTATGGTTCAAGAACCAAGAATGTCAGTGAGGACAGCTAGCGCGTCAGCCGAGTATCGGATCGGTTCACAGAAATCGTGACTCTTAACAAAAAGTAGTTGAACAAAGATCTTAGAAAGCATGGTTTCCTTCGCGTTATTCCCGTTGAAACTTCTGCTATGCATTCGTGAGTAAAACTTATTCCTGGATCATTCGGCGAATGAACTTTGACGTTGTTTTTCAGGATTGTTCATCGCGGTCGTCGCATTGCCAACTTTGGGTTACGTTGTAAGATCCCTCGTTTAACCGAAAAATCATATTTAAGGATAAATTCAAAGATATTTACTCGGCAGGATCGACATTGCTTAGAGACCTACGAAGACTTGTCCGAAGAGCCTGGCGACTTGGATCTTTTCAACAATCTGACTTTCCGCTTCTCCTGCGAGGACAAACCAGTCGGCTTGTACGCAGACTTGGATTACGAGTGTCGAATTTTTCACGCGTGCGACGATTCGGGAAAAGGATTTCCCATGATCTGCCCGAACAACACATTGTTTAACCAAAAGGAACGCGTCTGCAGCGACGAAGAACACATCGACTGTGAACAAGCAAACGAGTGGTACTGCGCGTTGCGATATCCTATTACGAACAACTGTTATTTCTATCTCTTTAATATTTTACATTATATTTTCTCAGGTTCTACTTGAACGAGTTACCGTTCTTCGTAGAAACGTCAGAGGAACATCCCGTTCGATCAGAGGAAAGAGAAGTACCTTCGGTGTTACCGCTTCTACTGGCGTGACATTTCAAATCCCTTCGCAACACGGCTGTCGATCGGATAACGATTTTACGTATTTTCGCGTCTTAACAAATCCGTATTCCACGAGAAGCGTCGAATTTTGTTAACGTAGCTGATAGTTTAATAAACACGTTGATTTACTTTCCGCGTTTTACTCGTAGCTACGCTTTCCAGATTGCTTATTCGAAACACCGATGTTTGTAGAAGAAACAGCGTCTGTATAAAATAAAACCATTACGATAGACTAGTTCCATTTACTGATTTTTAAACGGTTCGATGCCCGATCGCGTGATCTCGCTTTTCTACCGTCCAAATGCAACGTCCGGTTGTAAGTAGTTGTTAATAAGCGGTCGAATAAGGTAAGAATAATCGGAGGTTCGATGGAACCACTACGGTCTAGACGAGTTGATCCTTTGGGTCGTTGAAATCCCAGCCGGCGGCGGTCCCGATCGCGATAAGCTACGATAACGCTCTTTTCCTTCTGGTTGCTCGTTTTACCTTTTAAGTCGTAAGAAACGACGCATTCTAGACAGGAGCAATTACGTTACTCGCGCGCATCCCGCGATGGTTATCTTGAAAAATTAGCGCCGGCGAGAAGATTCGATAAAAAGTCGTAGAAAAGCCCGAAGTGCTGGTGCGAAGGAAACCAGGGTGAGTGGATTCTCAAGCGTAATTGTTTATTTATTCTTGGTAAACGTAGAAATTGCGAGAAACTAGCGAGAATCGCTAACAATCTTACGAACTAAAGCTTTTACAATATACCATCTACTTGCTGTCTTTAATTACCGAGAACAGTGATTATACGGAGATCGATAAGAGAACAGCGGAACGAAGAAATTGTTACCCTTCACCATGAAACCCTCCACGAACGAACGAGAGCTGACGCGAATTTTATTTCCATTAATAGATCCGCCGAAACGAATCGATTCTGAGCTACATTTGTTCCTAACTAAGATCGAGTCTCTGCAGTCCGTGCTATTACAATGTCTATGTTAATATGTATTTATTTTTAGGAAGACTGAGAAAGAGCACCGACGATCATCGTCGTCAGCCGCATACGGAGAAAATTAAAGCTAGCCCAATACAACGTTCATTGTTATTCAGCCTTTAAGGGAAAAGAACGACGAACCTTGGAACGATCGAGTCGCGTTAATTAACTCGCGACCAATCATGTTCCGTGCGTTAACTATATAATTCTATCATAGCGTAATCGTAATTAGTAACCTTCGAACCGTTTGCTAGTTAAAACCGGTTCGCAGGTCGGTCCACCCACCCCAAATGCCACGCTTTCGCGTTTCCAAAGATCCAGGATCCGCCTTTAATATCGCTTATCGCTACGGCTATCAGAATCGCTACGCGTCTAAAATATTTACTCTAGAAAACTTGGCGTAAGATTTCCTTGCTTTACTACCCATAATAATGAGAACCGGATTCGTACCGAGTAGGCCAGGTGATTCCTGGCCCGGTTTTATCGTTATCGTAAACGTACTTAATTTTCGGATGACTGTTCGATCCGAAGAAGGAATCTCGTATCATTCCGAACATGGCCGAGCCTAGAGCCATGTTGCTGATCACTCCGGCCATGGACGCAGCTGCGCGTGCGTGAGCCAGAGCGATTTGGAGCAGGAACGATAGGACCAGTCCGAATCCCGGCATCATCTGCGTCATCTTCGTCTTGAAAGCTTTGCCCGCGTGGACCATCGAGTTGGTCATCTTTTTCGACACCACTTCGTCCCGTAGACGCGGCAATTGAACGATCAAACCCGACCTCGCATCCTTTTTATACCGATCCTCGATGATTTTATTGTCCTCGGCCTCTTCGAAACCCTCTACGTCGCTATCCTTCAATCGTCTGTCGGAGTACTTCTCTAGAAAAGATTTAAGAAAGTTCTTAGCTCGTTTCTGCCTTAGCCTCTCCTCTTGATCCTCCGAGGACTCTTTCTCGAAATCGTACGCCACCTGACCCTTCATCGGCAGAACCTTCAACTCGTCCGAATCTTTCTGCGATTCCAATGACACGATGTCTACTTCCTTCATCGGCTTGATCGGACCGTTTCCCTGCTTTTCGAACGACTCGAAGGATTCCGCTTCGTTGGCAAGTTTGTCGTGTAATTTCGTACCGAACAGCACCCCGAAAGCGTTATACGCGTCCTCGGAACCGAGATACTTCGTGTCCTCCTTGTCTATCTCGGAATCGTTCGACTTGATCTTATCGAGGAACATCGTGATGATTTCGTCGTCGTTCATCGATCTCTTGATGTCCACGTACTCTTCGCTGTCTTTTCAAAAACTGCATCTCGCTTTTCCCTCGAATCGTCTATACTCCTTTCTTTCTTCTCCTTCTCCTTTTTCAGCTTCTCGCTTTCCGGCCGCTGATCCAGCACCTCCTCCATTATGTCGCTTATGATCGTCAGTATACTGGGAAGGTTTTTATTGTCCTTCAGTTTCGCCCCTCTGCCTCTCTCTGTAACCGGAGAAACTGATTCCCAGTTCGTTGTTCCCGTAGCCTTTTATCTTGAAAAATCCCACGTCTGTCTGAAACTTGTCCTCGACCAGCTTCCTGTACCAGTCCAGCAGAATATTCTCGATCGATTCCTTTCTCTCCAGCAGCTCCTTCTCGAAATCTCGTCGACATCCCGAAGAATTCCTGCACCTGACTCTCCGTGTCCAGTGAACGTCCCAGGATGCCGAAACTCGGAATAGACGGCAGGCCGATCAGAGAAGGTAAATTATTGGTAATAAGGGGCCAGATGAAGATGCCCAAGCATCTAATGAAGCTAAGACCGGCGATGCATTGGACAACTTGCGACGCGAGTCCCTTGCCCGACGATTCTCGATGGTCCAAGTCTTCGATGTTCTTCAAGATCTCGTACTGGTCGGCTGTCAGTGAGTTTTTCATCGTGGAGTTTAAAGTATCGACGAAATACTGTTTCGGTTTCGAGGAACCGGTGCTGGACAATCTCACGCCTTCTT
>NW_027470354.1:0-39243 GCF_051020765.1 Lasioglossum baleicum
TACCACGCGAAACAGCGATACCGTACATAAATACACTTCTGAAACGAAGAATCGTCGAGTCTGACATAAGTTCGAATAAATCGTGATCGTGCTAGCAGAATCGGAGTTTCTGTGCCAATTTCGCTTTGTTGCATGTAAATGCACTGATCTAGCACGCGAAACAGCGATTCCGCACAGAAATACACTTCTGAAACGAAGAATCGTCGAATCTGACATAAGCTCGAATAAATCGTGATCGTGCTTGCCGCACCGGAGTTTCTGTGCCAATTTCGCTTCGTTGCATGCAAATGCACTGATCTAGCACGCGAAACAGCGATTCCGCACAGAAATACACTTCTGAAACGAAGAATCGTCGAATCTGACATAAGGTCGAATAAATGGTGATCGTGCTTGCCGAATCGGAGTTTCTGTGCCAATTTCGCATATTTGCATGCAAACCCACTGATCTAGCACGCAAAACAGCGATTCCGCACAGAAATATTCTTCTGATGTGAAGAATCGTCGAATCCAACATAAGATCGAATAAATCGTGATCGTGCTTGCCGCATCGGAGTTTCTGTGCCAATTTCGCTTCGTTGCATGTAAATGCACTGATCTAGCACGCGAAACAACGATTCCGCACAGAAATACACTTCTGAAACGAAGAATCGTCGAATCTGACATAAGCTCGAATAAATCGTGATCGTGCTTGCCGAATCGGAGTTTCTGTGCCAATTTCGCATATTTGCATGCAAACTCACTGATCTACCACGCGAAACAGCGATACCGTACATAAATACACTTCTGAAACGAAGAATAGTCGAGTCTGACATAAGTTCGAATAAATCGTGATCGTGCAAGCAGAATCGGAGTTTCTGTGCCAATTTCGCATATTTGCATGCAAATGCACTGATCTAGCACGCTAAACAGCGATTCCGCACAGAAATACACATCTGAAACGAAGAATCGTCGAATCTGACATAAGCTCGAATAAATCGTGATCGTGCTTGCCGCATCAGAGTTTCTGTGCCAATTTCGCGTCGTTGCATGCAAATGCACTGATCTAGCACGCGAAAGAACGATTCCGCACAGAAATACACATCTGAAACGAAGAATCGTCGAATTTGACATAACCTCGAATAAATCGTGATCGTGCTTGCCGAATCGGACTTTCTGTGCCAATTTCCGCATATTTGCATGCAAACTCACTGATCTACCACGCGAAACAGCGATACCGTACAGAAATACACTTCTGAAACGAAGAATCGTCGAGTCTGACATAAGCTGGAATAAATCGTGATCGTGCTAGCAGAATCGGAGTTTCTGTGCCAATTTCGCATATTTGCATGCAAATGCACTGATCTAGCACGCGAAACAGCGATTCCGCACAGAAATACACTTCTGAAACGAAGAATCGTCGAATCTGACATAAGCTCGAATAAATCGTGATCGTGCTTGCCGAATCGGACTTTCTGTGCCAATTTCGCATATTTGCATGCAAACTCACTGATCTACCACGCGAAACAGCGATACCGTACAGAAATACACTTCTGAAACGAAGAATCGTCGAGTCTGACATAAGCTGGAATAAATCGTGATCGTGCTAGCAGAATCGGAGTTTCTGTGCCAATTTCGCATATTTGCATGCAAATGCACTGATCTAGCACGCGAAACAGCGATTCCGCACAGAAATACACTTCTGAAACGAAGAATCGTCGAATCTGACATAAGCTCGAATAAATCGTGATCGTGCATGCCGAATCGGACTTTCTGTGCCAATTTCGCATATTTGCATGCAAACTCACTGATCTACCACGCGAAACAGCGATACCGTACAGAAATACACTTCTGAAACGAAGAATCGTCGAGTCTGACATAAGCTCGAATAAATCGTGATCGTGCTAGCAGAATCGGAGTTTCTGTGCCAATTTCGCATATTTGCATGCAAATGCACTGATCTAGCACGCGAAACAGCGATTCCGCACAGAAATACACTTCTGAAACGAAGAATCGTCGAATCTGACATAAGCTCGAATAAATCGTGATCGTGCTTGCCGCGCCGGAGTTTCTGTGCCAATTTCGCTTCGTTGCATGCAAATGCACTGATCTAGCACGCGAAACAGCGATTCCGCACAGAAATACACTTCTGAAACGAAGAATCGTCGAATCTGACATAAGGTCGAATAAATGGTGATCGTGCTTGCCGAATCGGTGTTTCTGTGCCAATTTCGCATATGTGCATGCAAACCCACTGATCTAGCACGCAAAACAGCGATACCGTACAGAAATACACTTCTGAAACGAAGAATCGTCGAGTCTGACATAAGCTCGAATAAATCGTGATCGTGCTAGCAGAATCGGAGTTTCTGTGCCAATTTCGCATATTTGCATGCAAATGCACTGTTCTAGCACGCGAAACAACGATTCCGCACAGAAATACACTTCTGAAACGAAGAATCGTCGAGTCTGACATAAGCTCGAATAAATCGTGATCGTGCTAGCAGAATCGGAGTTTCTGTGCCAATTTCGCATATTTGCATGCAAACCCACTGATCTAGCACGCGAAACAGCGATTCCGCACAGAAATACACTTCTGAAACGAAGAATCGTCGAATCTGACATAAGCTCGAATAAATCGTGATCGTGCTTGCCGCATCAGAGTTTCTGTGCCAATTTCGCGTCGTTGCATGCAAATGCACTGATCTAGCACGCGAAAGAACGATTCCGCATAGAAATACACATCTGAAACGAAGAATCGTCGAATTTGACATAACCTCGAATAAATCGTGATCGTGCTTGCCGAATCGGACTTTCTGTGCCAATTTCGCATATTTGCATGCAAACTCACTGATCTACCACGCGAAACAGCGATACCGTACAGAAATACACTTCTGATACGAAGAATCGTCGAGTCTGACATAAGCTGGAATAAATCGTGATCGTGCTAGCAGAATCGGAGTTCTGTGCCAATTTCGCATATTTGCATGCAAATGCACTGATCTAGCACGCGAAACAGCGATTCCGCACAGAAATACACTTCTGAAACGAAGAATCGTCGAATCTGACATAAGCTCGAATAAATCGTGATCGTGCTTGCCGAATCGGACTTTCTGTGCCAATTTCGCATATTTGCATGCAAACTCACTGATCTACCACGCGAAACAGCGATACCGTACAGAAATACACTTCTGAAACGAAGAATCGTCGAGTCTGACATAAGCTGGAATAAATCGTGATCGTGCTAGCAGAATCGGAGTTTCTGTGCCAATTTCGCATATTTGCATGCAAATGCACTGATCTAGCACGCGAAACAGCGATTCCGCACAGAAATACACTTCTGAAACGAAGAATCGTCGAATCTGACATAAGCTCGAATAAATCGTGATCGTGCTAGCAGAATCGGAGTTTCTGTGCCAATTTCGCATATTTGCATGCAAACCCACTGATCTAGCACGCGAAACAGCGATTCCGCACAGAAATACACTTCTGAAACGAAGAATCGTCGAATCTGACATAAGCTCGAATAAATCGTGATCGTGCTTGCCGCATCAGAGTTTCTGTGCCAATTTCGCGTCGTTGCATGCAAATGCACTGATCTAGCACGCGAAAGAACGATTCCGCATAGAAATACACATCTGAAACGAAGAATCGTCGAATTTGACATAACCTCGAATAAATCGTGATCGTGCTTGCCGAATCGGACTTTCTGTGCCAATTTCGCATATTTGCATGCAAACTCACTGATCTACCACGCGAAACAGCGATACCGTACAGAAATACACTTCTGATACGAAGAATCGTCGAGTCTGACATAAGCTGGAATAAATCGTGATCGTGCTAGCAGAATCGGAGTTTCTGTGCCAATTTCGCATATTTGCATGCAAACCCACTGATCTAGCACGCAAAACAGCGATTCCGCACAGAAATACTCTTCTGAAATGAAGAATCGTCGAATCCAACATAAGATCGAATAAATCCTGATCGTGCTTGCCGCATCGGAGTTTCTGTGCCAATTTCGCTTCGTTGCATGTAAATGCACTGATCTAGCACGCGAAACAACGATTCCGTACATAAATACACTTCTGAAACGAAGAATCGTCGAGTCTGACATAAGCTCGAATAAATCGTGATCGTGCCAGCAGAATCGGAGTTTCTGTGCCAATTTCGCATATTTGCATGCAAATGCACTGATCTAGCACGCGAAACAGCGATTCCGCACAGAAATACACTTCTGAAACGAAGAATCGTCGAATCTGACATAAGGTCGAATAAATGGTGATCGTGCTTGCCGAATCGGAGTTTCTGTGCCAATTTCGCATATTTGCATGCAAACCCACTGATCTAGCACGCAAAACAGCGATTCCGCACAGAAATACTCTTCTGATATGAAGAATCGTCGAATCCAACATAAGATCGAATAAATCGTGATCGTGCTTGCCGCATCGGAGTTTCTGTGCCAATTTCCCTTCGTTGCATGTAAATGCACTGATCTAGCACGCGAAACAATGATTCCGCACAGAAATACACTTCTGAAACGAAGAATCGTCGTATCTGACATAAGCTCGAATAAATCGTGGTCGTGCTTGCCGAATCGGAGTTTCTGTGCCAATTTCGCATATTTGCATGCAAACTCACTGATCTACCACGCGAAACAGCGATACCGTACATAAATACACTTCTGAAACGAAGAATCGTCGAGTCTGACATAAGTTCGAATAAATCGTGATCGTGCTAGCAGAATCGGAGTTTCTGTGCCAATTTCGCTTTGTTGCATGTAAATGCACTGATCTAGCACGCGAAACAGCGATTCCGCACAGAAATACACTTCTGAAACGAAGAATCGTCGAATCTGACATAAGCTCGAATAAATCGTGATCGTGCTTGCCGCACCGGAGTTTCTGTGCCAATTTCGCTTCGTTGCATTCAAATGCACTGATCTAGCACGCGAAACAGCCATTCCGCACAGAAATACACTTCTGAAACGAAGAATCGTCGAATCTGACATAAGGTCGAATAAATGGTGATCGTGCTTGCCGAATCGGAGTTTCTGTGCCAATTTCGCATATTTGCATGCAAACCCACTGATCTAGCACGCAAAACAGCGATTCCGCACAGAAATATTCTTCTGATGTGAAGAATCGTCGAATCCAACATAAGATCGAATAAATCGTGATCGTGCTTGCCGCATCGGAGTTTCTGTGCCAATTTCGCTTCGTTGCATGTAAATGCACTGATCTAGCACGCGAAACAACGATTCCGCACAGAAATACACTTCTGAAACGAAGAATCGTCGAATCTGACATAAGCTCGAATAAATCGTGATCGTGCTTGCCGAATCGGAGTTTCTGTGCCAATTTCGCATATTTGCATGCAAACTCACTGATCTACCACGCGAAACAGCGATACCGTACATAAATACACTTCTGAAACGAAGAATAGTCGAGTCTGACATAAGTTCGAATAAATCGTGATCGTGCAAGCAGAATCGGAGTTTCTGTGCCAATTTCGCATATTTGCATGCAAATGCACTGATCTAGCACGCTAAACAGCGATTCCGCACAGAAATACACATCTGAAACGAAGAATCGTCGAATCTGACATAAGCTCGAATAAATCGTGATCGTGCTTGCCGAATCGGACTTTCTGTGCCAATTTCGCATATTTGCATGCAAACTCACTGATCTACCACGCGAAACAGCGATACCGTACAGAAATACACTTCTGAAACGAAGAATCGTCGAGTCTGACATAAGCTGGAATAAATCGTGATCGTGCTAGCAGAATCGGAGTTTTCTGTGCCAATTTCGCATATTTGCATGCAAATGCACTGATCTAGCACGCGAAACAGCGATTCCGCACAGAAATACACTTCTGAAACGAAGAATCGTCGAATCTGACATAAGCTCGAATAAATCGTGATCGTGCATGCCGAATCGGACTTTCTGTGCCAATTTCGCATATTTGCATGCAAACTCACTGATCTACCACGCGAAACAGCGATACCGTACAGAAATACACTTCTGAAACGAAGAATCGTCGAGTCTGACATAAGCTCGAATAAATCGTGATCGTGCTAGCAGAATCGGAGTTTCTGTGCCAATTTCGCATATTTGCATGCAAATGCACTGATCTAGCACGCGAAACAGCGATTCCGCACAGAAATACACTTCTGAAACGAAGAATCGTCGAATCTGACATAAGCTCGAATAAATCGTGATCGTGCTTGCCGCGCCGGAGTTTCTGTGCCAATTTCGCTTCGTTGCATGCAAATGCACTGATCTAGCACGCGAAACAGCGATTTCGCACAGAAATACACTTCTGAAACGAAGAATCGTCGAATCTGACATAAGGTCGAATAAATGGTGATCGTGCTTGCCGAATCGGAGTTTCTGTGCCAATTTCGCATATGTGCATGCAAACCCACTGATCTAGCACGCAAAACAGCGATACCGTACAGAAATACACTTCTGAAACGAAGAATCGTCGAGTCTGACATAAGCTCGAATAAATCGTGATCGTGCTAGCAGAATCGGAGTTTCTGTGCCAATTTCGCATATTTGCATGCAAACCCACTGATCTAGCACGCGAAACAGCGATTCCGCACAGAAATACACTTCTGAAACGAAGAATCGTCGAATCTGACATAAGCTCGAATAAATCGTGATCGTGCTTGCCGCATCAGAGTTTCTGTGCCAATTTCGCGTCGTTGCATGCAAATGCACTGATCTAGCACGCGAAAGAACGATTCCGCATAGAAATACACATCTGAAACGAAGAATCGTCGAATTTGACATAACCTCGAATAAATCGTGATCGTGCTTGCCGAATCGGACTTTCTGTGCCAATTTCGCATATTTGCATGCAAACTCACTGATCTACCACGCGAAACAGCGATACCGTACAGAAATACACTTCTGAAACGAAGAATCGTCGAGTCTGACATAAGCTCGAATAAATCGTGATCGTGCTAGCAGAATCGGAGTTTCTGTGCCAATTTCGCATATTTGCATGCAAATGCACTGATCTAGCACGCGAAACAGCGATTCCGCACAGAAATACACTTCTGAAACGAAGAATCGTCGAATCTGACATAAGGTCGAATAAATGGTGATCGTGCTTGCCGAATCGGAGTTTCTGTGCCAATTTCGCATATGTGCATGCAAACCCACTGATCTAGCACGCGAAACAGCGATTCCGCACAGAAATACACTTCTGAAACGAAGAATCGTCGAATCTGACATAAGCTCGAATAAAGCGTGATCGTGCTAGCAGAATCGGAGTTTCTGTGCCAATTTCGCATATTTGCATGCAAATGCACTGTTCTAGCACGCGAAACAACGATTCCGCACAGAAATACACTTCTGAAACGAAGAATCGTCGAGTCTGACATAAGCTCGAATAAATCGTGATCGTGCTTGCCGCACCGGAGTTTCTGTGCCAATTTCGCATATTTGCATGCAAACCCACTGATCTAGCACGCGAAACAGCGATTCCGCACAGAAATACACTTCTGAAACGAAGAATCGTCGAATCTGACATAAGCTCGAATAAATCGTGATCGTGCTTGCCGCATCAGAGTTTCTGTGCCAATTTCGCGTCGTTGCATGCAAATGCACTGATCTAGCACGCGAAAGAACGATTCCGCATAGAAATACACATCTGAAACGAAGAATCGTCGAATTTGACATAACCTCGAATAAATCGTGATCGTGCTTGCCGAATCGGACTTTCTGTGCCAATTTCGCATATTTGCATGCAAACTCACTGATCTACCACGCGAAACAGCGATACCGTACAGAAATACACTTCTGATACGAAGAATCGTCGAGTCTGACATAAGCTGGAATAAATCGTGATCGTGCTAGCAGAATCGGAGTTCTGTGCCAATTTCGCATATTTGCATGCAAATGCACTGATCTAGCACGCGAAACAGCGATTCCGCACAGAAATACACTTCTGAAACGAAGAATCGTCGAATCTGACATAAGCTCGAATAAATCGTGATCGTGCTTGCCGAATCGGACTTTCTGTGCCAATTTCGCATATTTGCATGCAAACTCACTGATCTACCACGCGAAACAGCGATACCGTACAGAAATACACTTCTGAAACGAAGAATCGTCGAGTCTGACATAAGCTGGAATAAATCGTGATCGTGCTAGCAGAATCGGAGTTTCTGTGCCAATTTCGCATATTTGCATGCAAATGCACTGATCTAGCACGCGAAACAGCGATTCCGCACAGAAATACACTTCTGAAACGAAGAATCGTCGAATCTGACATAAGCTCGAATAAATCGTGATCGTGCATGCCGAATCGGACTTTCTGTGCCAATTTCGCATATTTGCATGCAAACTCACTGATCTACCACGCGAAACAGCGATACCGTACATAAATACACTTCTGAAACGAAGAATAGTCGAGTCTGACATAAGTTCGAATAAATCGTGATCGTGCAAGCAGAATCGGAGTTTCTGTGCCAATTTCGCATATTTGCATGCAAATGCACTGATCTAGCACGCGAAACAGCGATTCCGCACAGAAATACACATCTGAAACGAAGAATCGTCGAATCTGACATAAGCTCGAATAAATCGTGATCGTGCTTGCCGCATCAGAGTTTCTGTGCCAATTTCGCGTCGTTGCATGCAAATGCACTGATCTAGCACGCGAAAGAACGATTCCGCACAGAAATACACATCTGAAACGAAGAATCGTCGAATTTGACATAACCTCGAATAAATCGTGATCGTGCTTGCCGAATCGGACTTTCTGTGCCAATTTCCGCATATTTGCATGCAAACTCACTGATCTACCACGCGAAACAGCGATACCGTACAGAAATACACTTCTGAAACGAAGAATCGTCGAGTCTGACATAAGCTGGAATAAATCGTGATCGTGCTAGCAGAATCGGAGTTTCTGTGCCAATTTCGCATATTTGCATGCAAATGCACTGATCTAGCACGCGAAACAGCGATTCCGCACAGAAATACACTTCTGAAACGAAGAATCGTCGAATCTGACATAAGCTCGAATAAATCGTGATCGTGCTTGCCGAATCGGACTTTCTGTGCCAATTTCGCATATTTGCATGCAAACTCACTGATCTACCACGCGAAACAGCGATACCGTACAGAAATACACTTCTGAAACGAAGAATCGTCGAGTCTGACATAAGCTGGAATAAATCGTGATCGTGCTAGCAGAATCGGAGTTTCTGTGCCAATTTCGCATATTTGCATGCAAATGCACTGATCTAGCACGCGAAACAGCGATTCCGCACAGAAATACACTTCTGAAACGAAGAATCGTCGAATCTGACATAAGCTCGAATAAATCGTGATCGTGCATGCCGAATCGGACTTTCTGTGCCAATTTCGCATATTTGCATGCAAACTCACTGATCTACCACGCGAAACAGCGATACCGTACAGAAATACACTTCTGAAACGAAGAATCGTCGAGTCTGACATAAGCTCGAATAAATCGTGATCGTGCTAGCAGAATCGGAGTTTCTGTGCCAATTTCGCATATTTGCATGCAAATGCACTGATCTAGCACGCGAAACAGCGATTCCGCACAGAAATACACTTCTGAAACGAAGAATCGTCGAATCTGACATAAGCTCGAATAAATCGTGATCGTGCTTGCCGCGCCGGAGTTTCTGTGCCAATTTCGCTTCGTTGCATGCAAATGCACTGATCTAGCACGCGAAACAGCGATTCCGCACAGAAATACACTTCTGAAACGAAGAATCGTCGAATCTGACATAAGCTCGAATAAATCGTGATCGTGCTTGCCGCATCAGAGTTTCTGTGCCAATTTCGCGTCGTTGCATGCAAATGCACTGATCTAGCACGCGAAAGAACGATTCCGCATAGAAATACACATCTGAAACGAAGAATCGTCGAATTTGACATAACCTCGAATAAATCGTGATCGTGCTTGCCGAATCGGACTTTCTGTGCCAATTTCGCATATTTGCATGCAAACTCACTGATCTACCACGCGAAACAGCGATACCGTACAGAAATACACTTCTGAAACGAAGAATCGTCGAGTCTGACATAAGCTCGAATAAATCGTGATCGTGCTAGCAGAATCGGAGTTTCTGTGCCAATTTCGCATATTTGCATGCAAATGCACTGATCTAGCACGCGAAACAGCGATTCCGCACAGAAATACACTTCTGAAACGAAGAATCGTCGAATCTGACATAAGCTCGAATAAATCGTGATCGTGCTAGCAGAATCGGAGTTTCTGTGCCAATTTCGCTTCGTTGCATGCAAATGCATTGATCTAGCACGCGAAACAGCGATTCCGCACAGAAATACACTTCTGAAACGAAGAATCATCGAATCTGACATAAGGTCGAATAAATGGTGATCGTGCTTGCCGAATCGGAGTTTCTGTGCCAATTTCGCATATTTGCATGCAAACCCACTGATCTAGCACGCAAAACAGCGATTCCGCACAGAAATACTCTTCTGAAATGAAGAATCGTCGAATCCAACATAAGATCGAATAAATCCTGATCGTGATTGCCGCATCGGAGTTTCTGTGCCAATTTCGCTTCGTTGCATGTAAATGCACTGATCTAGCACGCGAAACAACGATTCCGTACAGAAATACACTTCTGAAACGAAGAATCGTCGAGTCTGACATAAGCTCGAATAAATCGTGATCGTGCTAGCAGAATCGGAGTTTCTGTGCCAATTTCGCATATTTGCATGCAAATGCACTGATCTAGCACGCGAAACAGCGATTCCGCACAGAAATACACTTCTGAAACGAAGAATCGTCGAATCTGACATAAGGTCGAATAAATGGTGATCGTGCTTGCCGAATCGGAGTTTCTGTGCCAATTTCGCATATTTGCATGCAAACCCACTGATCTAGCACGCAAAACAGCGATTCCGCACAGAAATACTCTTCTGAAATGAAGAATCGTCGAATCCAACATAAGATCGAATAAATCCTGATCGTGCTTGCCGCATCGGAGTTTCTGTGCCAATTTCGCTTCGTTGCATGTAAATGCACTGATCTAGCACGCGAAACAATGATTCCGCACAGAAATACACTTCTGAAACGAAGAATCGTCGTATCTGACATAAGCTCGAATAAATCGTGGTCGTGCTTGCCGAATCGGAGTTTCTGTGCCAATTTCGCATATTTGCATGCAAACTCACTGATCTACCACGCGAAACAGCGATACCGTACATAAATACACTTCTGAAACGAAGAATCGTCGAGTCTGACATAAGTTCGAATAAATCGTGATCGTGCTAGCAGAATCGGAGTTTCTGTGCCAATTTCGCTTTGTTGCATGTAAATGCACTGATCTAGCACGCGAAACAGCGATTCCGCACAGAAATACACTTCTGAAACGAAGAATCGTCGAATCTGACATAAGCTCGAATAAATCGTGATCGTGCTTGCCGCACCGGAGTTTCTGTGCCAATTTCGCTTCGTTGCATGCAAATGCACTGATCTAGCACGCGAAACAGCGATTCCGCACAGAAATACACTTCTGAAACGAAGAATCGTCGAATCTGACATAAGGTCGAATAAATGGTGATCGTGCTTGCCGAATCGGAGTTTCTGTGCCAATTTCGCATATTTGCATGCAAACCCACTGATCTAGCACGCAAAACAGCGATTCCGCACAGAAATATTCTTCTGATGTGAAGAATCGTCGAATCCAACATAAGATCGAATAAATCGTGATCGTGCTTGCCGCATCGGAGTTTCTGTGCCAATTTCGCTTCGTTGCATGTAAATGCACTGATCTAGCACGCGAAACAACGATTCCGCACAGAAATACACTTCTGAAACGAAGAATCGTCGAATCTGACATAAGCTCGAATAAATCGTGATCGTGCTTGCCGAATCGGAGTTTCTGTGCCAATTTCGCATATTTGCATGCAAACTCACTGATCTACCACGCGAAACAGCGATACCGTACATAAATACACTTCTGAAACGAAGAATAGTCGAGTCTGACATAAGTTCGAATAAATCGTGATCGTGCAAGCAGAATCGGAGTTTCTGTGCCAATTTCGCATATTTGCATGCAAATGCACTGATCTAGCACGCTAAACAGCGATTCCGCACAGAAATACACATCTGAAACGAAGAATCGTCGAATCTGACATAAGCTCGAATAAATCGTGATCGTGCTTGCCGCATCAGAGT
This sequence comes from Lasioglossum baleicum, assembly GCF_051020765.1. Taxonomy (NCBI): domain Eukaryota; kingdom Metazoa; phylum Arthropoda; class Insecta; order Hymenoptera; family Halictidae; genus Lasioglossum; species Lasioglossum baleicum. The sequence continues at coordinate 12,178 of NW_027470354.1, forward strand.
TTCTGTGCCAATTTCGCGTCGTTGCATGCAAATGCACTGATCTAGCACGCGAAAGAACGATTCCGCACAGAAATACACATCTGAAACGAAGAATCGTCGAATTTGACATAACCTCGAATAAATCGTGATCGTGCTTGCCGAATCGGACTTTCTGTGCCAATTTCCGCATATTTGCATGCAAACTCACTGATCTACCACGCGAAACAGCGATACCGTACAGAAATACACTTCTGAAACGAAGAATCGTCGAGTCTGACATAAGCTGGAATAAATCGTGATCGTGCTAGCAGAATCGGAGTTTCTGTGCCAATTTCGCATATTTGCATGCAAATGCACTGATCTAGCACGCGAAACAGCGATTCCGCACAGAAATACACTTCTGAAACGAAGAATCGTCGAATCTGACATAAGCTCGAATAAATCGTGATCGTGCTTGCCGAATCGGACTTTCTGTGCCAATTTCGCATATTTGCATGCAAACTCACTGATCTACCACGCGAAACAGCGATACCGTACAGAAATACACTTCTGAAACGAAGAATCGTCGAGTCTGACATAAGCTGGAATAAATCGTGATCGTGCTAGCAGAATCGGAGTTTCTGTGCCAATTTCGCATATTTGCATGCAAATGCACTGATCTAGCACGCGAAACAGCGATTCCGCACAGAAATACACTTCTGAAACGAAGAATCGTCGAATCTGACATAAGCTCGAATAAATCGTGATCGTGCATGCCGAATCGGACTTTCTGTGCCAATTTCGCATATTTGCATGCAAACTCACTGATCTACCACGCGAAACAGCGATACCGTACAGAAATACACTTCTGAAACGAAGAATCGTCGAGTCTGACATAAGCTCGAATAAATCGTGATCGTGCTAGCAGAATCGGAGTTTCTGTGCCAATTTCGCATATTTGCATGCAAATGCACTGATCTAGCACGCGAAACAGCGATTCCGCACAGAAATACACTTCTGAAACGAAGAATCGTCGAATCTGACATAAGCTCGAATAAATCGTGATCGTGCTTGCCGCGCCGGAGTTTCTGTGCCAATTTCGCTTCGTTGCATGCAAATGCACTGATCTAGCACGCGAAACAGCGATTCCGCACAGAAATACACTTCTGAAACGAAGAATCGTCGAATCTGACATAAGGTCGAATAAATGGTGATCGTGCTTGCCGAATCGGTGTTTCTGTGCCAATTTCGCATATGTGCATGCAAACCCACTGATCTAGCACGCAAAACAGCGATACCGTACAGAAATACACTTCTGAAACGAAGAATCGTCGAGTCTGACATAAGCTCGAATAAATCGTGATCGTGCTAGCAGAATCGGAGTTTCTGTGCCAATTTCGCATATTTGCATGCAAATGCACTGTTCTAGCACGCGAAACAACGATTCCGCACAGAAATACACTTCTGAAACGAAGAATCGTCGAGTCTGACATAAGCTCGAATAAATCGTGATCGTGCTAGCAGAATCGGAGTTTCTGTGCCAATTTCGCATATTTGCATGCAAACCCACTGATCTAGCACGCGAAACAGCGATTCCGCACAGAAATACACTTCTGAAACGAAGAATCGTCGAATCTGACATAAGCTCGAATAAATCGTGATCGTGCTTGCCGCATCAGAGTTTCTGTGCCAATTTCGCGTCGTTGCATGCAAATGCACTGATCTAGCACGCGAAAGAACGATTCCGCATAGAAATACACATCTGAAACGAAGAATCGTCGAATTTGACATAACCTCGAATAAATCGTGATCGTGCTTGCCGAATCGGACTTTCTGTGCCAATTTCGCATATTTGCATGCAAACTCACTGATCTACCACGCGAAACAGCGATACCGTACAGAAATACACTTCTGATACGAAGAATCGTCGAGTCTGACATAAGCTGGAATAAATCGTGATCGTGCTAGCAGAATCGGAGTTCTGTGCCAATTTCGCATATTTGCATGCAAACTCACTGATCTACCACGCGAAACAGCGATACCGTACATAAATACACTTCTGAAACGAAGAATCGTCGAGTCTGACATAAGCTGGAATAAATCGTGATCGTGCTAGCAGAATCGGAGTTTCTGTGCCAATTTCGCATATTTGCATGCAAATGCACTGATCTAGCACGCGAAACAGCGATTCCGCACAGAAATACACTTCTGAAACGAAGAATCGTCGAATCTGACATAAGCTCGAATAAATCGTGATCGTGCATGCCGAATCGGACTTTCTGTGCCAATTTCGCATATTTGCATGCAAACTCACTGATCTACCACGCGAAACAGCGATACCGTACATAAATACACTTCTGAAACGAAGAATAGTCGAGTCTGACATAAGTTCGAATAAATCGTGATCGTGCAAGCAGAATCGGAGTTTCTGTGCCAATTTCGCATATTTGCATGCAAATGCACTGATCTAGCACGCGAAACAGCGATTCCGCACAGAAATACACATCTGAAACGAAGAATCGTCGAATCTGACATAAGCTCGAATAAATCGTGATCGTGCTTGCCGCATCAGAGTTTCTGTGCCAATTTCGCGTCGTTGCATGCAAATGCACTGATCTAGCACGCGAAAGAACGATTCCGCACAGAAATACACATCTGAAACGAAGAATCGTCGAATTTGACATAACCTCGAATAAATCGTGATCGTGCTTGCCGAATCGGACTTTCTGTGCCAATTTCCGCATATTTGCATGCAAACTCACTGATCTACCACGCGAAACAGCGATACCGTACAGAAATACACTTCTGAAACGAAGAATCGTCGAGTCTGACATAAGCTGGAATAAATCGTGATCGTGCTAGCAGAATCGGAGTTTCTGTGCCAATTTCGCATATTTGCATGCAAATGCACTGATCTAGCACGCGAAACAGCGATTCCGCACAGAAATACACTTCTGAAACGAAGAATCGTCGAATCTGACATAAGCTCGAATAAATCGTGATCGTGCTTGCCGAATCGGACTTTCTGTGCCAATTTCGCATATTTGCATGCAAACTCACTGATCTACCACGCGAAACAGCGATACCGTACAGAAATACACTTCTGAAACGAAGAATCGTCGAGTCTGACATAAGCTGGAATAAATCGTGATCGTGCTAGCAGAATCGGAGTTTCTGTGCCAATTTCGCATATTTGCATGCAAATGCACTGATCTAGCACGCGAAACAGCGATTCCGCACAGAAATACACTTCTGAAACGAAGAATCGTCGAATCTGACATAAGCTCGAATAAATCGTGATCGTGCATGCCGAATCGGACTTTCTGTGCCAATTTCGCATATTTGCATGCAAACTCACTGATCTACCACGCGAAACAGCGATACCGTACAGAAATACACTTCTGAAACGAAGAATCGTCGAGTCTGACATAAGCTCGAATAAATCGTGATCGTGCTAGCAGAATCGGAGTTTCTGTGCCAATTTCGCATATTTGCATGCAAATGCACTGATCTAGCACGCGAAACAGCGATTCCGCACAGAAATACACTTCTGAAACGAAGAATCGTCGAATCTGACATAAGCTCGAATAAATCGTGATCGTGCTTGCCGCGCCGGAGTTTCTGTGCCAATTTCGCTTCGTTGCATGCAAATGCACTGATCTAGCACGCGAAACAGCGATTCCGCACAGAAATACACTTCTGAAACGAAGAATCGTCGAATCTGACATAAGCTCGAATAAATCGTGATCGTGCTTGCCGCATCAGAGTTTCTGTGCCAATTTCGCGTCGTTGCATGCAAATGCACTGATCTAGCACGCGAAAGAACGATTCCGCATAGAAATACACATCTGAAACGAAGAATCGTCGAATTTGACATAACCTCGAATAAATCGTGATCGTGCTTGCCGAATCGGACTTTCTGTGCCAATTTCGCATATTTGCATGCAAACTCACTGATCTACCACGCGAAACAGCGATACCGTACAGAAATACACTTCTGAAACGAAGAATCGTCGAGTCTGACATAAGCTCGAATAAATCGTGATCGTGCTAGCAGAATCGGAGTTTCTGTGCCAATTTCGCATATTTGCATGCAAATGCACTGATCTAGCACGCGAAACAGCGATTCCGCACAGAAATACACTTCTGAAACGAAGAATCGTCGAATCTGACATAAGCTCGAATAAATCGTGATCGTGCTAGCAGAATCGGAGTTTCTGTGCCAATTTCGCTTCGTTGCATGCAAATGCATTGATCTAGCACGCGAAACAGCGATTCCGCACAGAAATACACTTCTGAAACGAAGAATCATCGAATCTGACATAAGGTCGAATAAATGGTGATCGTGCTTGCCGAATCGGAGTTTCTGTGCCAATTTCGCATATTTGCATGCAAACCCACTGATCTAGCACGCAAAACAGCGATTCCGCACAGAAATACTCTTCTGAAATGAAGAATCGTCGAATCCAACATAAGATCGAATAAATCCTGATCGTGATTGCCGCATCGGAGTTTCTGTGCCAATTTCGCTTCGTTGCATGTAAATGCACTGATCTAGCACGCGAAACAACGATTCCGTACAGAAATACACTTCTGAAACGAAGAATCGTCGAGTCTGACATAAGCTCGAATAAATCGTGATCGTGCTAGCAGAATCGGAGTTTCTGTGCCAATTTCGCATATTTGCATGCAAATGCACTGATCTAGCACGCGAAACAGCGATTCCGCACAGAAATACACTTCTGAAACGAAGAATCGTCGAATCTGACATAAGGTCGAATAAATGGTGATCGTGCTTGCCGAATCGGAGTTTCTGTGCCAATTTCGCATATTTGCATGCAAACCCACTGATCTAGCACGCAAAACAGCGATTCCGCACAGAAATACTCTTCTGAAATGAAGAATCGTCGAATCCAACATAAGATCGAATAAATCCTGATCGTGCTTGCCGCATCGGAGTTTCTGTGCCAATTTCGCTTCGTTGCATGTAAATGCACTGATCTAGCACGCGAAACAATGATTCCGCACAGAAATACACTTCTGAAACGAAGAATCGTCGTATCTGACATAAGCTCGAATAAATCGTGGTCGTGCTTGCCGAATCGGAGTTTCTGTGCCAATTTCGCATATTTGCATGCAAACTCACTGATCTACCACGCGAAACAGCGATACCGTACATAAATACACTTCTGAAACGAAGAATCGTCGAGTCTGACATAAGTTCGAATAAATCGTGATCGTGCTAGCAGAATCGGAGTTTCTGTGCCAATTTCGCTTTGTTGCATGTAAATGCACTGATCTAGCACGCGAAACAGCGATTCCGCACAGAAATACACTTCTGAAACGAAGAATCGTCGAATCTGACATAAGCTCGAATAAATCGTGATCGTGCTTGCCGCACCGGAGTTTCTGTGCCAATTTCGCTTCGTTGCATGCAAATGCACTGATCTAGCACGCGAAACAGCGATTCCGCACAGAAATACACTTCTGAAACGAAGAATCGTCGAATCTGACATAAGGTCGAATAAATGGTGATCGTGCTTGCCGAATCGGAGTTTCTGTGCCAATTTCGCATATTTGCATGCAAACCCACTGATCTAGCACGCAAAACAGCGATTCCGCACAGAAATATTCTTCTGATGTGAAGAATCGTCGAATCCAACATAAGATCGAATAAATCGTGATCGTGCTTGCCGCATCGGAGTTTCTGTGCCAATTTCGCTTCGTTGCATGTAAATGCACTGATCTAGCACGCGAAACAACGATTCCGCACAGAAATACACTTCTGAAACGAAGAATCGTCGAATCTGACATAAGCTCGAATAAATCGTGATCGTGCTTGCCGAATCGGAGTTTCTGTGCCAATTTCGCATATTTGCATGCAAACTCACTGATCTACCACGCGAAACAGCGATACCGTACATAAATACACTTCTGAAACGAAGAATAGTCGAGTCTGACATAAGTTCGAATAAATCGTGATCGTGCAAGCAGAATCGGAGTTTCTGTGCCAATTTCGCATATTTGCATGCAAATGCACTGATCTAGCACGCTAAACAGCGATTCCGCACAGAAATACACATCTGAAACGAAGAATCGTCGAATCTGACATAAGCTCGAATAAATCGTGATCGTGCTTGCCGCATCAGAGTTTCTGTGCCAATTTCGCGTCGTTGCATGCAAATGCACTGATCTAGCACGCGAAAGAACGATTCCGCACAGAAATACACATCTGAAACGAAGAATCGTCGAATTTGACATAACCTCGAATAAATCGTGATCGTGCTTGCCGAATCGGACTTTCTGTGCCAATTTCCGCATATTTGCATGCAAACTCACTGATCTACCACGCGAAACAGCGATACCGTACAGAAATACACTTCTGAAACGAAGAATCGTCGAGTCTGACATAAGCTGGAATAAATCGTGATCGTGCTAGCAGAATCGGAGTTTCTGTGCCAATTTCGCATATTTGCATGCAAATGCACTGATCTAGCACGCGAAACAGCGATTCCGCACAGAAATACACTTCTGAAACGAAGAATCGTCGAATCTGACATAAGCTCGAATAAATCGTGATCGTGCTTGCCGAATCGGACTTTCTGTGCCAATTTCGCATATTTGCATGCAAACTCACTGATCTACCACGCGAAACAGCGATACCGTACAGAAATACACTTCTGAAACGAAGAATCGTCGAGTCTGACATAAGCTGGAATAAATCGTGATCGTGCTAGCAGAATCGGAGTTTCTGTGCCAATTTCGCATATTTGCATGCAAATGCACTGATCTAGCACGCGAAACAGCGATTCCGCACAGAAATACACTTCTGAAACGAAGAATCGTCGAATCTGACATAAGCTCGAATAAATCGTGATCGTGCATGCCGAATCGGACTTTCTGTGCCAATTTCGCATATTTGCATGCAAACTCACTGATCTACCACGCGAAACAGCGATACCGTACAGAAATACACTTCTGAAACGAAGAATCGTCGAGTCTGACATAAGCTCGAATAAATCGTGATCGTGCTAGCAGAATCGGAGTTTCTGTGCCAATTTCGCATATTTGCATGCAAATGCACTGATCTAGCACGCGAAACAGCGATTCCGCACAGAAATACACTTCTGAAACGAAGAATCGTCGAATCTGACATAAGCTCGAATAAATCGTGATCGTGCTTGCCGCGCCGGAGTTTCTGTGCCAATTTCGCTTCGTTGCATGCAAATGCACTGATCTAGCACGCGAAACAGCGATTCCGCACAGAAATACACTTCTGAAACGAAGAATCGTCGAATCTGACATAAGGTCGAATAAATGGTGATCGTGCTTGCCGAATCGGTGTTTCTGTGCCACTTTCGCATATGTGCATGCAAACCCACTGATCTAGCACGCAAAACAGCGATACCGTACAGAAATACACTTCTGAAACGAAGAATCGTCGAGTCTGACATAAGCTCGAATAAATCGTGATCGTGCTAGCAGAATCGGAGTTTCTGTGCCAATTTCGCATATTTGCATGCAAATGCACTGTTCTAGCACGCGAAACAACGATTCCGCACAGAAATACACTTCTGAAACGAAGAATCGTCGAGTCTGACATAAGCTCGAATAAATCGTGATCGTGCTAGCAGAATCGGAGTTTCTGTGCCAATTTCGCATATTTGCATGCAAACCCACTGATCTAGCACGCGAAACAGCGATTCCGCACAGAAATACACTTCTGAAACGAAGAATCGTCGAATCTGACATAAGCTCGAATAAATCGTGATCGTGCTTGCCGCATCAGAGTTTCTGTGCCAATTTCGCGTCGTTGCATGCAAATGCACTGATCTAGCACGCGAAAGAACGATTCCGCATAGAAATACACATCTGAAACGAAGAATCGTCGAATTTGACATAACCTCGAATAAATCGTGATCGTGCTTGCCGAATCGGACTTTCTGTGCCAATTTCGCATATTTGCATGCAAACTCACTGATCTACCACGCGAAACAGCGATACCGTACAGAAATACACTTCTGATACGAAGAATCGTCGAGTCTGACATAAGCTGGAATAAATCGTGATCGTGCTAGCAGAATCGGAGTTCTGTGCCAATTTCGCATATTTGCATGCAAATGCACTGATCTAGCACGCGAAACAGCGATTCCGCACAGAAATACACTTCTGAAACGAAGAATCGTCGAATCTGACATAAGCTCGAATAAATCGTGATCGTGCTTGCCGAATCGGACTTTCTGTGCCAATTTCGCATATTTGCATGCAAACTCACTGATCTACCACGCGAAACAGCGATACCGTACAGAAATACACTTCTGAAACGAAGAATCGTCGAGTCTGACATAAGCTGGAATAAATCGTGATCGTGCTAGCAGAATCGGAGTTTCTGTGCCAATTTCGCATATTTGCATGCAAATGCACTGATCTAGCACGCGAAACAGCGATTCCGCACAGAAATACACTTCTGAAACGAAGAATCGTCGAATCTGACATAAGCTCGAATAAATCGTGATCGTGCTAGCAGAATCGGAGTTTCTGTGCCAATTTCGCATATTTGCATGCAAACCCACTGATCTAGCACGCGAAACAGCGATTCCGCACAGAAATACACTTCTGAAACGAAGAATCGTCGAATCTGACATAAGCTCGAATAAATCGTGATCGTGCTTGCCGCATCAGAGTTTCTGTGCCAATTTCGCGTCGTTGCATGCAAATGCACTGATCTAGCACGCGAAAGAACGATTCCGCATAGAAATACACATCTGAAACGAAGAATCGTCGAATTTGACATAACCTCGAATAAATCGTGATCGTGCTTGCCGAATCGGACTTTCTGTGCCAATTTCGCATATTTGCATGCAAACTCACTGATCTACCACGCGAAACAGCGATACCGTACAGAAATACACTTCTGATACGAAGAATCGTCGAGTCTGACATAAGCTGGAATAAATCGTGATCGTGCTAGCAGAATCGGAGTTTCTGTGCCAATTTCGCATATTTGCATGCAAACCCACTGATCTAGCACGCAAAACAGCGATTCCGCACAGAAATACTCTTCTGAAATGAAGAATCGTCGAATCCAACATAAGATCGAATAAATCCTGATCGTGCTTGCCGCATCGGAGTTTCTGTGCCAATTTCGCTTCGTTGCATGTAAATGCACTGATCTAGCACGCGAAACAACGATTCCGTACATAAATACACTTCTGAAACGAAGAATCGTCGAGTCTGACATAAGCTCGAATAAATCGTGATCGTGCCAGCAGAATCGGAGTTTCTGTGCCAATTTCGCATATTTGCATGCAAATGCACTGATCTAGCACGCGAAACAGCGATTCCGCACAGAAATACACTTCTGAAACGAAGAATCGTCGAATCTGACATAAGGTCGAATAAATGGTGATCGTGCTTGCCGAATCGGAGTTTCTGTGCCAATTTCGCATATTTGCATGCAAACCCACTGATCTAGCACGCAAAACAGCGATTCCGCACAGAAATACTCTTCTGATATGAAGAATCGTCGAATCCAACATAAGATCGAATAAATCGTGATCGTGCTTGCCGCATCGGAGTTTCTGTGCCAATTTCCCTTCGTTGCATGTAAATGCACTGATCTAGCACGCGAAACAATGATTCCGCACAGAAATACACTTCTGAAACGAAGAATCGTCGTATCTGACATAAGCTCGAATAAATCGTGGTCGTGCTTGCCGAATCGGAGTTTCTGTGCCAATTTCGCATATTTGCATGCAAACTCACTGATCTACCACGCGAAACAGCGATACCGTACATAAATACACTTCTGAAACGAAGAATCGTCGAGTCTGACATAAGTTCGAATAAATCGTGATCGTGCTAGCAGAATCGGAGTTTCTGTGCCAATTTCGCTTTGTTGCATGTAAATGCACTGATCTAGCACGCGAAACAGCGATTCCGCACAGAAATACACTTCTGAAACGAAGAATCGTCGAATCTGACATAAGCTCGAATAAATCGTGATCGTGCTTGCCGCACCGGAGTTTCTGTGCCAATTTCGCTTCGTTGCATGCAAATGCACTGATCTAGCACGCGAAACAGCGATTCCGCACAGAAATACACTTCTGAAACGAAGAATCGTCGAATCTGACATAAGGTCGAATAAATGGTGATCGTGCTTGCCGAATCGGAGTTTCTGTGCCAATTTCGCATATTTGCATGCAAACCCACTGATCTAGCACGCAAAACAGCGATTCCGCACAGAAATATTCTTCTGATGTGAAGAATCGTCGAATCCAACATAAGATCGAATAAATCGTGATCGTGCTTGCCGCATCGGAGTTTCTGTGCCAATTTCGCTTCGTTGCATGTAAATGCACTGATCTAGCACGCGAAACAACGATTCCGCACAGAAATACACTTCTGAAACGAAGAATCGTCGAATCTGACATAAGCTCGAATAAATCGTGATCGTGCTTGCCGAATCGGAGTTTCTGTGCCAATTTCGCATATTTGCATGCAAACTCACTGATCTACCACGCGAAACAGCGATACCGTACATAAATACACTTCTGAAACGAAGAATAGTCGAGTCTGACATAAGTTCGAATAAATCGTGATCGTGCAAGCAGAATCGGAGTTTCTGTGCCAATTTCGCATATTTGCATGCAAATGCACTGATCTAGCACGCTAAACAGCGATTCCGCACAGAAATACACATCTGAAACGAAGAATCGTCGAATCTGACATAAGCTCGAATAAATCGTGATCGTGCTTGCCGCATCAGAGTTTCTGTGCCAATTTCGCGTCGTTGCATGCAAATGCACTGATCTAGCACGCGAAAGAACGATTCCGCACAGAAATACACATCTGAAACGAAGAATCGTCGAATTTGACATAACCTCGAATAAATCGTGATCGTGCTTGCCGAATCGGACTTTCTGTGCCAATTTCCGCATATTTGCATGCAAACTCACTGATCTACCACGCGAAACAGCGATACCGTACAGAAATACACTTCTGAAACGAAGAATCGTCGAGTCTGACATAAGCTGGAATAAATCGTGATCGTGCTAGCAGAATCGGAGTTTCTGTGCCAATTTCGCATATTTGCATGCAAATGCACTGATCTAGCACGCGAAACAGCGATTCCGCACAGAAATACACTTCTGAAACGAAGAATCGTCGAATCTGACATAAGCTCGAATAAATCGTGATCGTGCTTGCCGAATCGGACTTTCTGTGCCAATTTCGCATATTTGCATGCAAACTCACTGATCTACCACGCGAAACAGCGATACCGTACAGAAATACACTTCTGAAACGAAGAATCGTCGAGTCTGACATAAGCTGGAATAAATCGTGATCGTGCTAGCAGAATCGGAGTTTCTGTGCCAATTTCGCATATTTGCATGCAAATGCACTGATCTAGCACGCGAAACAGCGATTCCGCACAGAAATACACTTCTGAAACGAAGAATCGTCGAATCTGACATAAGCTCGAATAAATCGTGATCGTGCATGCCGAATCGGACTTTCTGTGCCAATTTCGCATATTTGCATGCAAACTCACTGATCTACACGCGAAACAGCGATACCGTACAGAAATACACTTCTGAAACGAAGAATCGTCGAGTCTGACATAAGCTCGAATAAATCGTGATCGTGCTAGCAGAATCGGAGTTTCTGTGCCAATTTCGCATATTTGCATGCAAATGCACTGATCTAGCACGCGAAACAGCGATTCCGCACAGAAATACACTTCTGAAACGAAGAATCGTCGAATCTGACATAAGCTCGAATAAATCGTGATCGTGCTTGCCGCGCCGGAGTTTCTGTGCCAATTTCGCTTCGTTGCATGCAAATGCAGTGATCTAGCACGCGAAACAGCGATTCCGCACAGAAATACACTTCTGAAACGAAGAATCGTCGAATCTGACATAAGGTCGAATAAATGGTGATCGTGCTTGCCGAATCGGTGTTTCTGTGCCAATTTCGCATATGTGCATGCAAACCCACTGATCTAGCACGCAAAACAGCGATACCGTACAGAAATACACTTCTGAAACGAAGAATCGTCGAGTCTGACATAAGCTCGAATAAATCGTGATCGTGCTAGCAGAATCGGAGTTTCTGTGCCAATTTCGCATATTTGCATGCAAATGCACTGTTCTAGCACGCGAAACAACGATTCCGCACAGAAATACACTTCTGAAACGAAGAATCGTCGAGTCTGACATAAGCTCGAATAAATCGTGATCGTGCTAGCAGAATCGGAGTTTCTGTGCCAATTTCGCATATTTGCATGCAAACCCACTGATCTAGCACGCGAAACAGCGATTCCGCACAGAAATACACTTCTGAAACGAAGAATCGTCGAATCTGACATAAGCTCGAATAAATCGTGATCGTGCTTGCCGCATCAGAGTTTCTGTGCCAATTTCGCGTCGTTGCATGCAAATGCACTGATCTAGCACGCGAAAGAACGATTCCGCATAGAAATACACATCTGAAACGAAGAATCGTCGAATTTGACATAACCTCGAATAAATCGTGATCGTGCTTGCCGAATCGGACTTTCTGTGCCAATTTCGCATATTTGCATGCAAACTCACTGATCTACCACGCGAAACAGCGATACCGTACAGAAATACACTTCTGATACGAAGAATCGTCGAGTCTGACATAAGCTGGAATAAATCGTGATCGTGCTAGCAGAATCGGAGTTCTGTGCCAATTTCGCATATTTGCATGCAAATGCACTGATCTAGCACGCGAAACAGCGATTCCGCACAGAAATACACTTCTGAAACGAAGAATCGTCGAATCTGACATAAGCTCGAATAAATCGTGATCGTGCTTGCCGAATCGGACTTTCTGTGCCAATTTCGCATATTTGCATGCAAACTCACTGATCTACCACGCGAAACAGCGATACCGTACAGAAATACACTTCTGAAACGAAGAATCGTCGAGTCTGACATAAGCTGGAATAAATCGTGATCGTGCTAGAAGAATCGGAGTTTCTGTGCCAATTTCGCATATTTGCATGCAAATGCACTGATCTAGCACGCGAAACAGCGATTCCGCACAGAAATACACTTCTGAAACGAAGAATCGTCGAATCTGACATAAGCTCGAATAAATCGTGATCGTGCATGCCGAATCGGACTTTCTGTGCCAATTTCGCATATTTGCATGCAAACTCACTGATCTACCACGCGAAACAGCGATACCGTACAGAAATACACTTCTGAAACGAAGAATCGTCGAGTCTGACATAAGCTCGAATAAATCGTGATCGTGCTAGCAGAATCGGAGTTTCTGTGCCAATTTCGCATATTTGCATGCAAATGCACTGATCTAGCACGCGAAACAGCGATTCCGCACAGAAATACACTTCTGAAACGAAGAATCGTCGAATCTGACATAAGCTCGAATAAATCGTGATCGTGCTTGCCGCGCCGGAGTTTCTGTGCCAATTTCGCTTCGTTGCATGCAAATGCACTGATCTAGCACGCGAAACAGCGATTTCGCACAGAAATACACTTCTGAAACGAAGAATCGTCGAATCTGACATAAGGTCGAATAAATGGTGATCGTGCTTGCCGAATCGGAGTTTCTGTGCCAATTTCGCATATGTGCATGCAAACCCACTGATCTAGCACGCAAAACAGCGATACCGTACAGAAATACACTTCTGAAACGAAGAATCGTCGAGTCTGACATAAGCTCGAATAAATCGTGATCGTGCTAGCAGAATCGGAGTTTCTGTGCCAATTTCGCATATTTGCATGCAAATGCACTGTTCTAGCACGCGAAACAACGATTCCGCACAGAAATACACTTCTGAAACGAAGAATCGTCGAGTCTGACATAAGCTCGAATAAATCGTGATCGTGCTAGCAGAATCGGAGTTTCTGTGCCAATTTCGCATATTTGCATGCAAACCCACTGATCTAGCACGCGAAACAGCGATTCCGCACAGAAATACACTTCTGAAACGAAGAATCGTCGAATCTGACATAAGCTCGAATAAATCGTGATCGTGCTTGCCGCATCAGAGTTTCTGTGCCAATTTCGCGTCGTTGCATGCAAATGCACTGATCTAGCACGCGAAAGAACGATTCCGCATAGAAATACACATCTGAAACGAAGAATCGTCGAATTTGACATAACCTCGAATAAATCGTGATCGTGCTTGCCGAATCGGACTTTCTGTGCCAATTTCGCATATTTGCATGCAAACTCACTGATCTACCACGCGAAACAGCGATACCGTACAGAAATACACTTCTGAAACGAAGAATCGTCGAGTCTGACATAAGCTCGAATAAATCGTGATCGTGCTAGCAGAATCGGAGTTTCTGTGCCAATTTCGCATATTTGCATGCAAATGCACTGATCTAGCACGCGAAACAGCGATTCCGCACAGAAATACACTTCTGAAACGAAGAATCGTCGAATCTGACATAAGGTCGAATAAATGGTGATCGTGCTTGCCGAATCGGAGTTTCTGTGCCAATTTCGCATATGTGCATGCAAACCCACTGATCTAGCACGCGAAACAGCGATTCCGCACAGAAATACACTTCTGAAACGAAGAATCGTCGAATCTGACATAAGCTCGAATAAATCGTGATCGTGCTAGCAGAATCGGAGTTTCTGTGCCAATTTCGCATATTTGCATGCAAATGCACTGTTCTAGCACGCGAAACAACGATTCCGCACAGAAATACACTTCTGAAACGAAGAATCGTCGAGTCTGACATAAGCTCGAATAAATCGTGATCGTGCTTGCCGCACCGGAGTTTCAGTGCCAATTTCGCTTCGTTGCATGCAAATGCACTGATCTAGCACGCGAAACAGCGATTCCGCACAGAAATACACTTCTGAAACGAAGAATCGTCGAATCTGACATAAGGTCGAATAAATGGTGATCGTGCTTGCCGAATCGGAGTTTCTGTGCCAATTTCGCATATGTGCATGCAAACCCACTGATCTAGCACGCAAAACAGCGATACCGTACAGAAATACACTTCTGAAACGAAGAATCGTCGAGTCTGACATAAGCTGGAATAAATCGTGATCGTGCTAGCAGAATCGGAGTTTCTGTGCCAATTTCGCATATTTGCATGCAAATGCACTGATCTAGCACGCGAAACAGCGATTCCGCACAGAAATACACTTCTGAAACGAAGAATCGTCGAATCTGACATAAGCTCGAATAAATCGTGATCGTGCTTGCCGCATCAGAGTTTCTGTGCCAATTTCGCGTCGTTGCATGCAAATGCACTGATCTAGCACGCGAAAGAACGATTCCGCATAGAAATACACATCTGAAACGAAGAATCGTCGAATTTGACATAACCTCGAATAAATCGTGATCGTGCTTGCCGAATCGGACTTTCTGTGCCAATTTCGCATATTTGCATGCAAACTCACTGATCTACCACGCGAAACAGCGATACCGTACAGAAATACACTTCTGAAACGAAGAATCGTCGAGTCTGACATAAGCTCGAATAAATCGTGATCGTGCTAGCAGAATCGGAGTTTCTGTGCCAATTTCGCATATTTGCATGCAAATGCACTGATCTAGCACGCGAAACAGCGATTCCGCACAGAAATACACTTCTGAAACGAAGAATCGTCGAATCTGACATAAGCTCGAATAAATCGTGAGCGTGCTAGCAGAATCGGAGTTTCTGTGCCAATTTCGCTTCGTTGCATGCAAATGCATTGATCTAGCACGCGAAACAGCGATTCCGCACCGAAATACACTTCTGAAACGAAGAATCATCGAATCTGACATAAGGTCGAATAAATGGTGATCGTGCTTGCCGAATCGGAGTTTCTGTGCCAATTTCGCATATTTGCATGCAAACCCACTGATCTAGCACGCAAAACAGCGATTCCGCACAGAAATACTCTTCTGAAATGAAGAATCGTCGAATCCAACATAAGATCGAATAAATCGTGATCGTGCTTGCCGCATCGGAGTTTCTGTGCCAATTTCGCTTCGTTGCATGTAAATGCACTGATCTAGCACGCGAAACAACGATTCCGTACAGAAATACACTTATGAAACGAAGAATCGTCGAGTCTGACATAAGCTCGAATAAATCGTGATCGTGCTAGCAGAATCGGAGTTTCTGTGCCAATTTCGCATATTTGCATGCAAATGCACTGATCTAGCACGCGAAACAGCGATTCCGCACAGAAATACACTTCTGAAACGAAGAATCGTCGAATCTGACATAAGGTCGAATAAATGGTGATCGTGCTTGCCGAATCGGAGTTTCTGTGCCAATTTCGCATATTTGCATGCAAACCCACTGATCTAGCACGCAAAACAGCGATTCCGCACAGAAATACTCTTCTGATATGAAGAATCGTCGAATCCAACATAAGATCGAATAAATCGTGATCGTGCTTGCCGCATCGGAGTTTCTGTGCCAATTTCGCTTCGTTGCATGTAAATGCACTGATCTAGCACGCGAAACAATGATTCCGCACAGAAATACACTTCTGAAACGAAGAATCGTCGTATCTGACATAAGCTCGAATAAATCGTGGTCGTGCTTGCCGAATCGGAGTTTCTGTGCCAATTTCGCATATTTGCATGCAAACTCACTGATCTACCACGCGAAACAGCGATACCGTACATAAATACACTTCTGAAACGAAGAATCGTCGAGTCTGACATAAGTTCGAATAAATCGTGATCGTGCTAGCAGAATCGGAGTTTCTGTGCCAATTTCGCTTTGTTGCATGTAAATGCACTGATCTAGCACGCGAAACAGCGATTCCGCACAGAAATACACTTCTGAAACGAAGAATCGTCGAATCTGACATAAGCTCGAATAAATCGTGATCGTGCTAGCAGAATCGGAGTTTCTGTGCCAATTTCGCATATTTGCTTGTAAATGCACTGATCTAGCACGCGAAACAATGATTCCGCACAGAAATACACTTCTGAAACGAAGAATCGTCGTATCTGACATAAGCTCGAATAAATCGTGATCGTGCTTGCCGCACCGGAGTTTCTGTGCCAATTTCGCTTCGTTGCATGCAAATGCACTGATCTAGCACGCGAAACAGCGATTCCGCACAGAAATACACTTCTGAAACGAAGAATCGTCGAATCTGACATAAGGTCGAATAAATGGTGATCGTGCTTGCCGAATCGGAGTTTCTGTGCCAATTTCGCATATTTGCATGCAAACCCACTGATCTAGCACGCAAAACAGCGATTCCGCACAGAAATATTCTTCTGATGTGAAGAATCGTCGAATCCAACATAAGATCGAATAAATCGTGATCGTGCTTGCCGCATCGGAGTTTCTGTGCCAATTTCGCTTCGTTGCATGTAAATGCACTGATCTAGCACGCGAAACAACGATTCCGCACAGAAATACACTTCTGAAACGAAGAATCGTCGAATCTGACATAAGCTCGAATAAATCGTGATCGTGCTTGCCGAATCGGAGTTTCTGTGCCAATTTCGCATATTTGCATGCAAACTCACTGATCTACCACGCGAAACAGCGATACCGTACATAAATACACTTCTGAAACGAAGAATAGTCGAGTCTGACATAAGTTCGAATAAATCGTGATCGTGCTAGCAGAATCGGAGTTTCTGTGCCAATTTCGCATATTTGCATGCAAATGCACTGATCTAGCACGCGAAACAGCGATTCCGCACAGAAATACACATCTGAAACGAAGAATCGTCGAATCTGACATAAGCTCGAATAAATCGTGATCGTGCTTGCCGCATCAGAGTTTCTGTGCCAATTTCGCGTCGTTGCATGCAAATGCACTGATCTAGCACGCGAAAGAACGATTCCGCACAGAAATACACATCTGAAACGAAGAATCGTCGAATTTGACATAACCTCGAATAAATCGTGATCGTGCTTTGCCGAATCGGACTTTCTGTGCCAATTTCGCATATTTGCATGCAAACTCACTGATCTACCACGCGAAACAGCGATACCGTACAGAAATACACTTCTGAAACGAAGAATCGTCGAGTCTGACATAAGCTGGAATAAATCGTGATCGTGCTAGCAGAATCGGAGTTTCTGTGCCAATTTCGCATATTTGCATGCAAATGCACTGATCTAGCACGCGAAACAGCGATTCCGCACAGAAATACACTTCTGAAACGAAGAATCGTCGAATCTGACATAAGGTCGAATAAATGGTGATCGTGCTTGCCGAATCGGTGTTTCTGTGCCAATTTCGCATATGTGCATGCAAACCCACTGATCTAGCACGCAAAACAGCGATACCGTACAGAAATACACTTCTGAAACGAAGAATCGTCGAGTCTGACATAAGCTCGAATAAATCGTGATCGTGCTAGCAGAATCGGAGTTTCTGTGCCAATTTCGCATATTTGCATGCAAATGCACTGTTCTAGCACGCGAAACAACGATTCCGCACAGAAATACACTTCTGAAACGAAGAATCGTCGAGTCTGACATAAGCTCGAATAAATCGTGATCGTGCTAGCAGAATCGGAGTTTCTGTGCCAATTTCGCATATTTGCATGCAAACCCACTGATCTAGCACGCGAAACAGCGATTCCGCACAGAAATACACTTCTGAAACGAAGAATCGTCGAATCTGACATAAGCTCGAATAAATCGTGATCGTGCTTGCCGCATCAGAGTTTCTGTGCCAATTTCGCGTCGTTGCATGCAAATGCACTGATCTAGCACGCGAAAGAACGATTCCGCATAGAAATACACATCTGAAACGAAGAATCGTCGAATTTGACATAACCTCGAATAAATCGTGATCGTGCTTGCCGAATCGGACTTTCTGTGCCAATTTCGCATATTTGCATGCAAACTCACTGATCTACCACGCGAAACAGCGATACCGTACAGAAATACACTTCTGATACGAAGAATCGTCGAGTCTGACATAAGCTGGAATAAATCGTGATCGTGCTAGCAGAATCGGAGTTCTGTGCCAATTTCGCATATTTGCATGCAAATGCACTGATCTAGCACGCGAAACAGCGATTCCGCACAGAAATACACTTCTGAAACGAAGAATCGTCGAATCTGACATAAGCTCGAATAAATCGTGATCGTGCTTGCCGAATCGGACTTTCTGTGCCAATTTCGCATATTTGCATGCAAACTCACTGATCTACCACGCGAAACAGCGATACCGTACAGAAATACACTTCTGAAACGAAGAATCGTCGAGTCTGACATAAGCTGGAATAAATCGTGATCGTGCTAGCAGAATCGGAGTTTCTGTGCCAATTTCGCATATTTGCATGCAAATGCACTGATCTAGCACGCGAAACAGCGATTCCGCACAGAAATACACTTCTGAAACGAAGAATCGTCGAATCTGACATAAGCTCGAATAAATCGTGATCGTGCATGCCGAATCGGACTTTCTGTGCCAATTTCGCATATTTGCATGCAAACTCACTGATCTACCACGCGAAACAGCGATACCGTACAGAAATACACTTCTGAAACGAAGAATCGTCGAGTCTGACATAAGCTCGAATAAATCGTGATCGTGCTAGCAGAATCGGAGTTTCTGTGCCAATTTCGCATATTTGCATGCAAACCCACTGATCTAGCACGCAAAACAGCGATTCCGCACAGAAATACTCTTCTGAAATGAAGAATCGTCGAATCCAACATAAGATCGAATAAATCCTGATCGTGCTTGCCGCATCGGAGTTTCTGTGCCAATTTCGCTTCGTTGCATGTAAATGCACTGATCTAGCACGCGAAACAACGATTCCGTACAGAAATACACTTCTGAAACGAAGAATCGTCGAGTCTGACATAAGCTCGAATAAATCGTGATCGTGCCAGCAGAATCGGAGTTTCTGTGCCAATTTCGCATATTTGCATGCAAATGCACTGATCTAGCACGCGAAACAGCGATTCCGCACAGAAATACACTTCTGAAACGAAGAATCGTCGAATCTGACATAAGGTCGAATAAATGGTGATCGTGCTTGCCGAATCGGAGTTTCTGTGCCAATTTCGCATATTTGCATGCAAACCCACTGATCTAGCACGCAAAACAGCGATTCCGCACAGAAATACTCTTCTGATATGAAGAATCGTCGAATCCAACATAAGATCGAATAAATCGTGATCGTGCTTGCCGCATCGGAGTTTCTGTGCCAATTTCCCTTCGTTGCATGTAAATGCACTGATCTAGCACGCGAAACAATGATTCCGCACAGAAATACACTTCTGAAACGAAGAATCGTCGTATCTGACATAAGCTCGAATAAATCGTGGTCGTGCTTGCCGAATCGGAGTTTCTGTGCCAATTTCGCATATTTGCATGCAAACTCACTGATCTACCACGCGAAACAGCGATACCGTACATAAATACACTTCTGAAACGAAGAATCGTCGAGTCTGACATAAGTTCGAATAAATCGTGATCGTGCTAGCAGAATCGGAGTTTCTGTGCCAATTTCGCTTTGTTGCATGTAAATGCACTGATCTAGCACGCGAAACAGCGATTCCGCACAGAAATACACTTCTGAAACGAAGAATCGTCGAATCTGACATAAGCTCGAATAAATCGTGATCGTGCTTGCCGCACCGGAGTTTCTGTGCCAATTTCGCTTCGTTGCATGCAAATGCACTGATCTAGCACGCGAAACAGCGATTCCGCACAGAAATACACTTCTGAAACGAAGAATCGTCGAATCTGACATAAGGTCGAATAAATGGTGATCGTGCTTGCCGAATCGGAGTTTCTGTGCCAATTTCGCATATTTGCATGCAAACCCACTGATCTAGCACGCAAAACAGCGATTCCGCACAGAAATATTCTTCTGATGTGAAGAATCGTCGAATCCAACATAAGATCGAATAAATCGTGATCGTGCTTGCCGCATCGGAGTTTCTGTGCCAATTTCGCTTCGTTGCATGTAAATGCACTGATCTAGCACGCGAAACAACGATTCCGCACAGAAATACACTTCTGAAACGAAGAATCGTCGAATCTGACATAAGCTCGAATAAATCGTGATCGTGCTTGCCGAATCGGAGTTTCTGTGCCAATTTCGCATATTTGCATGCAAACTCACTGATCTACCACGCGAAACAGCGATACCGTACATAAATACACTTCTGAAACGAAGAATAGTCGAGTCTGACATAAGTTCGAATAAATCGTGATC
Organism: Lasioglossum baleicum; assembly: GCF_051020765.1. Lineage (NCBI taxonomy): Eukaryota > Metazoa > Arthropoda > Insecta > Hymenoptera > Halictidae > Lasioglossum > Lasioglossum baleicum. Next base: position 33,317 of record NW_027470354.1, read on the forward strand.
GTGCAAGCAGAATCGGAGTTTCTGTGCCAATTTCGCATATTTGCATGCAAATGCACTGATCTAGCACGCTAAACAGCGATTCCGCACAGAAATACACATCTGAAACGAAGAATCGTCGAATCTGACATAAGCTCGAATAAATCGTGATCGTGCTTGCCGCATCAGAGTTTCTGTGCCAATTTCGCGTCGTTGCATGCAAATGCACTGATCTAGCACGCGAAAGAACGATTCCGCACAGAAATACACTTCTGAAACGAAGAATCGTCGAATTTGACATAACCTCGAATAAATCGTGATCGTGCTTGCCGAATCGGACTTTCTGTGCCAATTTCCGCATATTTGCATGCAAACTCACTGATCTACCACGCGAAACAGCGATACCGTACAGAAATACACTTCTGAAACGAAGAATCGTCGAGTCTGACATAAGCTGGAATAAATCGTGATGGTGCTAGCAGAATCGGAGTTTCTGTGCCAATTTCGCATATTTGCATGCAAATGCACTGATCTAGCACGCGAAACAGCGATTCCGCACAGAAATACACTTCTGAAACGAAGAATCGTCGAATCTGACATAAGCTCGAATAAATCGTGATCGTGCTTGCCGAATCGGACTTTCTGTGCCAATTTCGCATATTTGCATGCAAACTCACTGATCTACCACGCGAAACAGCGATACCGTACAGAAATACACTTCTGAAACGAAGAATCGTCGAGTCTGACATAAGCTGGAATAAATCGTGATCGTGCTAGCAGAATCGGAGTTTCTGTGCCAATTTCGCATATTTGCATGCAAATGCACTGATCTAGCACGCGAAACAGCGATTCCGCACAGAAATACACTTCTGAAACGAAGAATCGTCGAATCTGACATAAGCTCGAATAAATCGTGATCGTGCATGCCGAATCGGACTTTCTGTGCCAATTTCGCATATTTGCATGCAAACTCACTGATCTACCACGCGAAACAGCGATACCGTACAGAAATACACTTCTGAAACGAAGAATCGTCGAGTCTGACATAAGCTCGAATAAATCGTGATCGTGCTAGCAGAATCGGAGTTTCTGTGCCAATTTCGCATATTTGCATGCAAATGCACTGATCTAGCACGCGAAACAGCGATTCCGCACAGAAATACACTTCTGAAACGAAGAATCGTCGAATCTGACATAAGCTCGAATAAATCGTGATCGTGCTTGCCGCGCCGGAGTTTCTGTGCCAATTTCGCTTCGTTGCATGCAAATGCACTGATCTAGCACGCGAAACAGCGATTCCGCACAGAAATACACTTCTGAAACGAAGAATCGTCGAATCTGACATAAGGTCGAATAAATGGTGATCGTGCTTGCCGAATCGGTGTTTCTGTGCCAATTTCGCATATGTGCATGCAAACCCACTGATCTAGCACGCAAAACAGCGATACCGTACAGAAATACACTTCTGAAACGAAGAATCGTCGAGTCTGACATAAGCTCGAATAAATCGTGATCGTGCTAGCAGAATCGGAGTTTCTGTGCCAATTTCGCATATTTGCATGCAAATGCACTGTTCTAGCACGCGAAACAACGATTCCGCACAGAAATACACTTCTGAAACGAAGAATCGTCGAGTCTGACATAAGCTCGAATAAATCGTGATCGTGCTAGCAGAATCGGAGTTTCTGTGCCAATTTCGCATATTTGCATGCAAACCCACTGATCTACCACGCGAAACAGCGATTCCGCACAGAAATACACTTCTGAAACGAAGAATCGTCGAATCTGACATAAGCTCGAATAAATCGTGATCGTGCTTGCCGCATCAGAGTTTCTGTGCCAATTTCGCGTCGTTGCATGCAAATGCACTGATCTAGCACGCGAAAGAACGATTCCGCATAGAAATACACATCTGAAACGAAGAATCGTCGAATTTGACATAACCTCGAATAAATCGTGATCGTGCTTGCCGAATCGGACTTTCTGTGCCAATTTCGCATATTTGCATGCAAACTCACTGATCTACCACGCGAAACAGCGATACCGTACAGAAATACACTTCTGATACGAAGAATCGTCGAGTCTGACATAAGCTGGAATAAATCGTGATCGTGCTAGCAGAATCGGAGTTCTGTGCCAATTTCGCATATTTGCATGCAAATGCACTGATCTAGCACGCGAAACAGCGATTCCGCACAGAAATACACTTCTGAAACGAAGAATCGTCGAATCTGACATAAGCTCGAATAAATCGTGATCGTGCTTGCCGAATCGGACTTTCTGTGCCAATTTCGCATATTTGCATGCAAACTCACTGATCTACCACGCGAAACAGCGATACCGTACAGAAATACACTTCTGAAACGAAGAATCGTCGAGTCTGACATAAGCTGGAATAAATCGTGATCGTGCTAGAAGAATCGGAGTTTCTGTGCCAATTTCGCATATTTGCATGCAAATGCACTGATCTAGCACGCGAAACAGCGATTCCGCACAGAAATACACTTCTGAAACGAAGAATCGTCGAATCTGACATAAGCTCGAATAAATCGTGATCGTGCTTGCCGAATCGGAGTTTCTGTGCCAATTTCGCATATTTGCATGCAAACTCACTGATCTACCACGCGAAACAGCGATACCGTACATAAATACACTTCTGAAACGAAGAATAGTCGAGTCTGACATAAGTTCGAATAAATCGTGATCGTGCAAGCAGAATCGGAGTTTCTGTGCCAATTTCGCATATTTGCATGCAAATGCACTGATCTAGCACGCTAAACAGCGATTCCGCACAGAAATACACATCTGAAACGAAGAATCGTCGAATCTGACATAAGCTCGAATAAATCGTGATCGTGCTTGCCGCATCAGAGTTTCTGTGCCAATTTCGCGTCGTTGCATGCAAATGCACTGATCTAGCACGCGAAAGAACGATTCCGCACAGAAATACACTTCTGAAACGAAGAATCGTCGAATTTGACATAACCTCGAATAAATCGTGATCGTGCTTGCCGAATCGGACTTTCTGTGCCAATTTCCGCATATTTGCATGCAAACTCACTGATCTACCACGCGAAACAGCGATACCGTACAGAAATACACTTCTGAAACGAAGAATCGTCGAGTCTGACATAAGCTGGAATAAATCGTGATCGTGCTAGCAGAATCGGAGTTTCTGTGCCAATTTCGCATATTTGCATGCAAATGCACTGATCTAGCACGCGAAACAGCGATTCCGCACAGAAATACACTTCTGAAACGAAGAATCGTCGAATCTGACATAAGCTCGAATAAATCGTGATCGTGCTTGCCGAATCGGACTTTCTGTGCCAATTTCGCATATTTGCATGCAAACTCACTGATCTACCACGCGAAACAGCGATACCGTACAGAAATACACTTCTGAAACGAAGAATCGTCGAGTCTGACATAAGCTGGAATAAATCGTGATCGTGCTAGCAGAATCGGAGTTTCTGTGCCAATTTCGCATATTTGCATGCAAATGCACTGATCTAGCACGCGAAACAGCGATTCCGCACAGAAATACACTTCTGAAACGAAGAATCGTCGAATCTGACATAAGCTCGAATAAATCGTGATCGTGCATGCCGAATCGGACTTTCTGTGCCAATTTCGCATATTTGCATGCAAACTCACTGATCTACCACGCGAAACAGCGATACCGTACAGAAATACACTTCTGAAACGAAGAATCGTCGAGTCTGACATAAGCTCGAATAAATCGTGATCGTGCTAGCAGAATCGGAGTTTCTGTGCCAATTTCGCATATTTGCATGCAAATGCACTGATCTAGCACGCGAAACAGCGATTCCGCACAGAAATACACTTCTGAAACGAAGAATCGTCGAATCTGACATAAGCTCGAATAAATCGTGATCGTGCTTGCCGCGCCGGAGTTTCTGTGCCAATTTCGCTTCGTTGCATGCAAATGCACTGATCTAGCACGCGAAACAGCGATTCCGCACAGAAATACACTTCTGAAACGAAGAATCGTCGAATCTGACATAAGGTCGAATAAATGGTGATCGTGCTTGCCGAATCGGTGTTTCTGTGCCAATTTCGCATATGTGCATGCAAACCCACTGATCTAGCACGCAAAACAGCGATACCGTACAGAAATACACTTCTGAAACGAAGAATCGTCGAGTCTGACATAAGCTCGAATAAATCGTGATCGTGCTAGCAGAATCGGAGTTTCTGTGCCAATTTCGCATATTTGCATGCAAATGCACTGTTCTAGCACGCGAAACAACGATTCCGCACAGAAATACACTTCTGAAACGAAGAATCGTCGAGTCTGACATAAGCTCGAATAAATCGTGATCGTGCTAGCAGAATCGGAGTTTCTGTGCCAATTTCGCATATTTGCATGCAAACCCACTGATCTACCACGCGAAACAGCGATTCCGCACAGAAATACACTTCTGAAACGAAGAATCGTCGAATCTGACATAAGCTCGAATAAATCGTGATCGTGCTTGCCGCATCAGAGTTTCTGTGCCAATTTCGCGTCGTTGCATGCAAATGCACTGATCTAGCACGCGAAAGAACGATTCCGCATAGAAATACACATCTGAAACGAAGAATCGTCGAATTTGACATAACCTCGAATAAATCGTGATCGTGCTTGCCGAATCGGACTTTCTGTGCCAATTTCGCATATTTGCATGCAAACTCACTGATCTACCACGCGAAACAGCGATACCGTACAGAAATACACTTCTGATACGAAGAATCGTCGAGTCTGACATAAGCTGGAATAAATCGTGATCGTGCTAGCAGAATCGGAGTTCTGTGCCAATTTCGCATATTTGCATGCAAATGCACTGATCTAGCACGCGAAACAGCGATTCCGCACAGAAATACACTTCTGAAACGAAGAATCGTCGAATCTGACATAAGCTCGAATAAATCGTGATCGTGCTTGCCGAATCGGACTTTCTGTGCCAATTTCGCATATTTGCATGCAAACTCACTGATCTACCACGCGAAACAGCGATACCGTACAGAAATACACTTCTGAAACGAAGAATCGTCGAGTCTGACATAAGCTGGAATAAATCGTGATCGTGCTAGAAGAATCGGAGTTTCTGTGCCAATTTCGCATATTTGCATGCAAATGCACTGATCTAGCACGCGAAACAGCGATTCCGCACAGAAATACACTTCTGAAACGAAGAATCGTCGAATCTGACATAAGCTCGAATAAATCGTGATCGTGCATGCCGAATCGGACTTTCTGTGCCAATTTCGCATATTTGCATGCAAACTCACTGATCTACCACGCGAAACAGCGATACCGTACAGAAATACACTTCTGAAACGAAGAATCGTCGAGTCTGACATAAGCTCGAATAAATCGTGATCGTGCTAGCAGAATCGGAGTTTCTGTGCCAATTTCGCATATTTGCATGCAAATGCACTGATCTAGCACGCGAAACAGCGATTCCGCACAGAAATACACTTCTGAAACGAAGAATCGTCGAATCTGACATAAGCTCGAATAAATCGTGATCGTGCTTGCCGCGCCGGAGTTTCTGTGCCAATTTCGCTTCGTTGCATGCAAATGCACTGATCTAGCACGCGAAACAGCGATTTCGCACAGAAATACACTTCTGAAACGAAGAATCGTCGAATCTGACATAAGGTCGAATAAATGGTGATCGTGCTTGCCGAATCGGAGTTTCTGTGCCAATTTCGCATATGTGCATGCAAACCCACTGATCTAGCACGCAAAACAGCGATACCGTACAGAATACACTTCTGAAACGAAGAATCGTCGAGTCTGACATAAGCTCGAATAAATCGTGATCGTGCTAGCAGAATCGGAGTTTCTGTGCCAATTTCGCATATTTGCATGCAAATGCACTGTTCTAGCACGCGAAACAACGATTCCGCACAGAAATACACTTCTGAAACGAAGAATCGTC
>NW_027470355.1:0-39226 GCF_051020765.1 Lasioglossum baleicum
TTCCGATTGTTCTAGATATATATTTTTTTCATCGCCTGAAATAAATACAAAGTTAAGGAATAATAGCATCCAGTGACAAGAGACATACCTAACCTCAATGTATGAATCTAAATAAATATAGAACCAGAAATATATAATAACATGATAGTCACAGAGTATCCGATTATTCTATATATATATTTTTCTCATCGTCACAAATTAATACGAAGTTAAGGAATTATAGTATCCAATGATACGAGTCATAACTATCCTCAAAGGGAGAATCTAAATAAGTCTAGAATCAGATATATATAACAACATGTTCTTCACAGAATTTCCGATTAATCTAGATATAAATTTCTATCATCGGTACAAATCAATACAATGTTAAGGAATTATGGTATCCAATGATACGGGACACACCTATCCTCAAGGTAAGAATCTAACTAAGTCTAGAACTAGAAATTTTTATCAACATGTTCATCACAGAATTTCCGATTAATCTGGATATTAATTTTTATCATCGTGACAAATCAATACAATGTTAAGTAATTATAGCATTCAATGATACGAGACATTCCTAACCTCAAAGGAGAATCTAAATAAGTCTTGAATCAGAAATATATAACAGCATGTTCTTCACAGAATTTCCAAATAATCTACATATTAATTTTTATCATCGTGTCAAATCAATACAATGTTAAGGAATTATAGTATCCAATGATACGAGACACACCTATCCTCAAGGTAAAAATCTAAATAAGTCTAGAACTAGAAATTTTTATCAACATGTTCATCCCAGAATTTCCGATGATTCTGGATATAAATTCCTATCATCGTCAGAAATTAATACGAAGTTATGGACTCATAGCCTCCAATGATATGAGACATACCTAACTTCAAAGAAAGGATCTAAATAAAACTAGAATCAGAAATATTTAACAACATGTACTTCACAAAATTTGCGATTATTCTGTATTTAAATTTTTGTCACAGACAGGAATTAATACGAAGATAAGGAATTATAGTACCCAATGATACGAGATATACCCAACCTCAAAGCAAGAATATAAATAAATCTAGAATCAGGTCTATTTAGCTACATGGTCCTCTGAGAATTCCTGATTATTCTAGTTATAAATTTTTGACATAGACTGAAATTAATACGAAGTTAAGGATTTATAGTTTCCAATGATACGAGACATACCTAACCTCAATGAAGGAATATAAATAAATATAGAATCAGGAATATTTAACATTATGTTCATCACAAAATTTACGATTATTCTTGTTACAAGCATTTATCATCGTCAGAAGTTAATACGAAGTTAAGGAATAACAGCATCCAATGATAAGAGACATACCTAACATCAAAGTATTAATCTAAATAAACCGACAATCAGGAATATTTAGCAACATGGTCCGCACAGAATTCCTGATTATTATAGCTATAAATTTTTGTCATAGACAGAAATGAATAAGAAGTTAAGGAATTATAGCCTCCAATGATACGAGGCATACCTAACATCCAGGTAATAATCAAAATAAAACATGAATCCGAAACATTGAAGAACATGTTCTTCACAGAATGTCCGGTTATTCTAGTAATAAATTTTTACTATCGTCACAGATTAATGCGAAGTTAAGAAATTATTGCATCCAATGCTACGAGACATACCTAACCTCGAAGGAAGAATCTAAATATATCCAGAATCAGGGATATTCAGCAACAAGGTCTCACATAATTCCTGATTATTCTAGTTGTAAATTTCTGTCATAGAGAGAAGTTAATACGAAGTTAAGGAATTATAGTATCAGATGATACGAGACATACCTAACCGCAAAGAAAGAATCTAAATAAATCTAGAATGAGAAATATTTAACAACATGTCCATCACAGAATTTCCGATTATTCTATATATACATTTTTATAATCGTCACAACTTAATTCGAAGTTAAGGAATAATAGCATCCAATGATACGAGACATACCTAACCGCAAAGTAAGAACCTAAATAAAGCTAGAATGAGAAATATTTAACAACATGTCCATCACAGAATTTCGGATTATTCTATATATATACATTTTTATCATCGTCACAAATTAATACGAAGTTAAGGAATAATAGCATCCAATGATACGAGACATACCTAACCGCAAAGTAAGAACATAAATAAATCTAGAGTCAGGAATATTTAGCAACATGTCCATCACAGAATTTCGGATTATTCTATATATATACATTTTTATCATCGTCACAAATTAATACGAAGTTAAGGAATTATAGTATCCAATGATACGAGACATACCTAACCTCAAAGTATGAATCTAAATAAATCCAGAATCAGGAATATTTAACAACATGTTCTTCACCGAATTTCTGACTAATCTAGTAATAACTTTCTGTCACAGACTGAAATTAGTACGAAGTTAAGGAATTATAGTATCCAATGATACGTGACATAGCTAACCTCAACGTAAGAATCAAAGTAAATCTAGAATAAGGAATCTGAAACAACATATTCTTCACAGAATTTCTGATTATTCAAGTTATATATTTATGTCATAGACAGAAATTAACACGAAGTTAAGGAATTAAAGTATCCAATTATACGAGACATACCTAACCTCAAATTAAGAATCTAAATAAATCTAGAATGAGAAAAATTTAACAACATGTCCATCACAGAATTTCCGATTATTCTAGTTATTACTTTTTGTGATAGAATGAAATTAATACGACGTTAAGGAATTATAGTATCCAATGATATGAGACATACCTAACTTCAAAGAAAGGATCTAAATAAATCTAGAAACAGGAATATTTACCAACATGTTCTTCACAAAATTTCTGATTATTCTGGTTATAAATTTTTGTCATAGACAGAAATTAATACGAAGGTAAGAAATTATAGCATCCAATAGTACGAGTTATACCTATCCTGAGAGTAAGATTCTAAATAAATCTACAATGAGAAATATTTTACAGCATGTCCATAACTGAATTTCCGATTAATCGATATATACATTTTTATCATCGTCACAAATTAATACGATGTTAAGGAATTATAGCATCCAATGATACCAGAAATACCTAACCTTAAGGCAAGAATCTAAATAAAGCAAGAATCAGGAATTTTTAACAACATGTCCTTCACAGAATTTCTGATCATTCTGGTTATAAATTTTTGCCTTAGATGAAATTAATACGATGTTCAGAAATTATACTATCCAATGATACGAGGCATACCTAACCTCAAAGTAAGAATCTATATAAAACAGAATCAGAAATATATAACAACATGTTCTTCGCAGAGTTTCCTATCATTCCAGATATAAATTTTTGTCATGGTCAGAAATTAATGCGAAGTTAAGGAATAATAGCATCCAATAATACGTGGCATTCATAACCTCAAGGTAAGAATCTAAATAAAGCTTGAATCAGGAATATTTATCATGTTCTTCACAGAATTTCCATTTATTCCAGTAATAAATCTTTATTATCGTCACAAATTAATACGAAGTAAAGGAATTACAGCATCCAATGATACGAGACATACCTAACCTGAAAGTATGAATCTAAATAAAATTAGAATCGGGAATATTTAGCAACACGTTCTTCAGCGAATTTCCGTTTATTTTAGTATTAAATTTTTATTATCGTCACAAATTAATACGATGATATGAAATTATAGCATCCAATGATACGAGTCATATTTAACCTCAAAGTATGAATCGAAATAAATCTAGAATCAGGAATATTTACCAACTTGTTCTTCACAGAATTTCTGATCATTCTGGTTATACATTTTTGTCATAGACAGAAATTAATACGAAGTTAGAGAATTACAGCATCCAATGATACCAGAAATACCTAACCTGAAGGCAAGAATCTAAATAAACCAAGAATCAGGAATTTTTAACATGTCCTTCACAGAATTTCCGATCATTCCGGATATAAATTTTTATCATCGTCAGTAATTAATATGAAGTTAAGGAATAATAGCATCCAGTGATTCGAGGCATACCTAACCTCACAGTATTAATCTAAATAAAACTAGAATCAGAAATATCTAACACTATGTTCTTCACAGAATTTCCTCTTATTCTAGATATAAATTTCTGTCATCGTCAGAAATTATTACGAAGTTAAGGAATTATAGTGTCCAAAGATACGAGACATACCTAACCTCAAAGCAAGAATCTAAATAAAATACAATCAGAAATATTTAACAACATGTTCATCACACAATTACAGATTATTCTAGATATATATTTTTAACATCGTCAGAAATTAATATGATGTTAAGGAATTACAGTATCCAATGATATGAGGCATACTTAACCTCAAAGTAAGAATCTAAATAAAAATGGAATCAGTAATATTTAACAACATGTTCTTCGCAGAATTTCAGATTATTCTAGATATAAATTTATATCATCGTCAGAAATTAATACGAAGTTAAGGAATTATCGTATCCAATAATAGGAGCCATACCTAACCTCAAAGCAGGAATCTAAATAAATCTAGAATCAGAAATATTTAATAACATGTCCTTGACAGAATTTCTGATCATTCTGGTTATAAGTTTTTGTCATAGACGGAAATTAATACGAAGTTGAGGAATTATATTATCCAATGATACGAGGCATACCTAACCTCAAAGTAAGAATCTGAATAAAAATAGAATCAGAAATATTTAACAACATGTTCAACACGTAATTACCGATTATTCTATATAAATATCATCTTCAGGGTCAGAAATTAATACGAAGTTAAGGAATGATAGCATCCAATTATACGAGGCATACCCTTAACCTCAAAGTATGAATCTAAATAAATCTAGAATCAGAAATATTTAAGAACATGTTCATCACACAATTTCCGATTATTCTAGATATAAATTTTTATGATGGTCAGAAATTGATACGAATTAAGGAATAATAGCATCCAATGATACGAGGCATACCCCACCTCGAAGTAAGAATCTAAATAAATCTAGAATATGAAATATTTAAAAACATGTTCACCACGCAATTACCGATTATTCTAGATATAAATTTTTATCATTGTCTCAAATTAATACGAAGTTAAGGAATTATAGTATCAAATGATTCGAGATTTAGCTAATCTCAAAGAAGGAATCTGAATAAACCAATAATGAGAAATACTTAATAACATGTACATCATAGGATCTACGATTATTCTAGATATAAATTTTTATCATCGTCAGTAATTAATGTGACTTCATGGAATAATAGCATCCAATGATACGAGACATAGTTAACCTCAAAGTATGAATCTAAATAAATCTAGAATCAGGAATATTTAGCAAAATGGTCCTCACAGAGTTCCTGATTATTCTAGTTGTAAATTTCTGTCATAGAAAGAAGTTAATACGAAGTATAGCAATTATAGTATCAAATGATACGAAACATACATATCCTCTAAGTTAAAATCTAAATAAAACTAGAATCAGAAATCTTTAACAACATGTTCACCACGCAATTTCCGATGGTTCTAGATATAAATTTTTATCATAGTCTGAAATTAATTCGATATTATGGAATTATAGCGCGCAACGATACGAGACATACCTAACCTCAATTGGAGAATCTAAATAAATGTAGAATCAGAAATATTTAACAACACGTTCTTCACAGAATTATCGATTATTCTTGTTATAAATTTTTGTTATAGTCAGACATTAATACGAGGATAAGGAATTATAGAATCCAATGATACGAGGCATGCCTAGCCTCAAACTATGAATCTAAATAAAACTGGAATCTGAAATATTTAAGATCATGTTCATCACAGAATTTCCGAATATTCTAGTAATAAATTGTTACTATCGTCACATATTAATACAAAGATAAGGAATTACAGCGTCCAATGATACGAGATATGCCTAACCTCAAAGTGTAAATCTAAATAAAACTAGAATCAGAAATCTTTAGCAACATGCTCTTCACAGAATTTTCGATTATATTAGTTATAAATGTTAATCATCGTCAGAAATTAATGCGAAGATAAGGAATTATAGCATCCAATAATACGAGACATAGCTAACCTCAAAGTAAGAATCTAAATAAATATGGAACCAAAAATATTTATCAACATATTCTTCACCGAACTTCCGATTGTTCTAGATATAAATTTTTATCATCGTCGGTTATTAATTCGAAGTTAAGGAATAATAGCATCCAATTATACGAGGCATACTTAACCTCAAAGGAAGGATCTAAATAAATCTAGAATCAGAAATAGTTAACATCATGTCCATCACAGAATTTTCGATTCTTCTACATATAAATTTTTATCATCGTCAGAAATTAATACGAAGTTAAGGAATAAAAGCATCTAACGGTACGAGGCATACCTAACCTCAAAGTAAGAATCTAAATAAAACTAGAATCAGAAATATTTAACGACATGTTCTTCACAGAATTTCCGATTATTCTACATATAAATTTTTGTCATAGACAGAAATTACTACGAGGTTAAGTACTAATAGCATTCAACGATACGAGGAATACCTAACGTCAAAGTAAGAATCAAAATAATACTAGAATCAGAAATATTTAACCACATGTTCTCCACAGAATTTCCGATTATTCTAGATATAAATATTTATGATCGTCAGAAATTAATACGAAGTTATGAAATAATAGCAACCAATGATACGAGGCATACATAACCTCAAAGTCAGAATCGGAATAAAACTAGAATCAGAAATATTAAACGACATGTTCTTCACGGAATTTCCGATTATTCTAGATATAAATATTTATCATCGTCAGAAATTAATACGAAGTTAAGGACTAATAGCTTCCAACGATACGAGGAATACCAAACCTAAAAGTAAAAATCTAAATAAAACTAGAATCAGAAATATTTAGAAACATGTCTTTCACTGAATATCCGATTATTCTAGATATAAATTTTTATCATCGTCAGTAATTTTTGTGACGTCATGGAATAATAGCATCCAATGATACGAGACATAGTTAACCTCAAAGTTTTAATCTAAATAAATCTAGAATCTGGAATATTTAGCAACATGGTCCTCACTGAATTCCTGATTATTCTACATATAAATTTTTGTCATAGACAGAAATTAATACGAGGTTAAGTACTAATAGCATTCAACGATACGAGGAATACCTAACGTCAAAGTAAGAATCAAAATAATACTAGAATCAGAAATATTTAACAACATGGTCCTCACAGAATTCCTGATTATTCTGGAAAGAAATTTTTGCCATAGACAGAAATTAATACGATGATATGAAATAATAGCGTCCAATGATACGAGGCAGACATAACCTCAAAGTCAGTAACGGAATAAAACTAGAATCAGGAATATTTAACAACATGTTCTTCACATAATTTCCAAGTATTCTAGATATAAATTATTTTCATCGTCTGAAATTAATATGAAGTTAAGGAATACTAGCATCCAATGTTACGAGACATACCAAACCTCAAAGTAAGAATCTAAATAAAACTTGAATCAGAAATATTTATCACCATGCTCTTCACAGAATTTTAGAATAATCTAGATATAAATTTTTGTCTGCGTCAGAAATTACTACGAAGTTAAGGAATAATAGCATCCAACGATACGAGGCATGCCTAATCTAAAGGTAAGAATCTAAATAAATCTAGAATCAGAAATATTTAAAAACATGTTCTTCACAGAATTTCCGATCATTCTAAATATAAATTTCTATCATCGTCAGAAATTATTACGAAGTTAAGGAATTGTAGCATTCAATGATACTAGACATACCTAACCTGAAAGTGAGAATCTAAATAAAATTAGAATCGGAAATATTCAGCAACACGTTCTTCAAAGAATTTCCGTTTATTCTAGCAATAAATCTTTATTATAGTCACAAATTAATACGTAGTTAAGAAATTATAGCATCCAATGACACGAGACATACATAACCTCAAAGTATGAATATAAATAAAACTAGAATCGGAAATTTTTAACAACATGTTCTTCACAGAATTTCCGCTTATTCTAGATATAAATTTCTGTCATCGTCAGAAGTTAATACGAAGTTAAGGAACTATAGCATCCACCGATGCGAGACATACCTAACCTCAAAGTAAGAATCTAAATCAAATTAGAATCTGAAATATTTAACAACATGCTCATCACCGAATTTCCTGTTATTCTATATATAAATTTTTATCTTCGTCACTAATTAATACGAAGTATAGGAATTATAGCATCCAATGATACGAGACATACCTATCCTGAAAGTAAGAATCTAAATAAAATTAGAATCGGAAATATTTAGCAACACGTTCTTCAAATAATTTCCGTTTATTCTAGTAATAAATATTTATTATCGTCACAAATTACTACGAAGTTAAGAAATTATAGCATCCAATGACACGAGACATACATAACCTCAAAGAATGAATATAAATAGAATTAGAATAGGGAATTTTAGCAATATGTTCTCCACAGAATTTCCGATTATTCTAGATATAAATTTCTGTCATCGTCAGAAGTTAATACGAAGTTAAGGAACTATAGCATCCACCGATGCGAGACATACCTATCCTCAAAGTAAGAATCTAAATCAAATTAGAATCTGAAATATTTAACAACATGCTCATCACCGAATTTCCTGTTATTCTATATATAAATTTTTATCTTCGTCACTAATTAATACGAAGTATAGGAATTATAGCATCCAATGATACGAGACATACCTATCCTGAAAGTAAGAATCTAAATAAAATTAGAATCGGAAATATTTAGCAACACGTTCTTCAAATAATTTCCGTTTATTCTAGTAATAAATATTTATTATCGTCACAAATTACTACGAAGTTAAGAAATTATAGCATCCAATGACACGAGACATACATAACCTCAAAGAATGAATATAAATAGAATTAGAATAGGGAATTTTAGCAATATGTTCTCCACAGAATTTCCGATTATTCTAGATATAAATTTTTGTCATAGACAGAAATTAATACGAAGGTAAGAAATTATAGCATCGAATAGTACGAGATATACCTATCCTGAGAGTAAGATTCTAAATAAATCTACAATGAGAAATATTTAACAGCATGTCCATCACTGAATTTCCGATTATTCGATATATACATTTTTATCATCGTCACAAATTAATACGATGTTAAGGAATTATAGCATCCAATGGTACGAGACATAACTAACCTCGAAGCATAAATCTAAATATATCTTGAATCAGGAATATTTAGCAACGTGTTCATCACTGAATTTCCGATCATTCTCGATATAAATATTTATCATCTTCAGAAATTAATACGAAAATGAGGAATTACAGCATCCAATGATACGAGAGGTACCTAAACTCAAATTATGAATCTATATACAACTAGAATCAGAAATATTTATTAACATGTTCATCGCAGCATTTCCTGTTATTCTAGATATAAATTTTTACATCGTCAGAAATTAATACGAAGTTAAGGAGTAATAGCAACCAATGATACGAGGAATACTTAACGCAAATCAAGAATATAAATAAATCTGGAATCAAAAATTTTTAACAACATGTTCTTCACAGAATCTCCTCTTATTCTAGATATAAATTTCTGTCATCGTCAGAAGTTAATACGAAGTTAAGGAACTATAGCATCCATCGATACGAGACATACCTAACCTCAAAGTAAGAATCCAAATCAAATTAGAATCTAATATACTTAACAACATGCTCATCACCGAATTTACTGTTATTCTATATATAAATTTTTATCATCGTCAGAAATTAATTCGAAGTTAAGGAATAATAGCATCCAATGATATGAGATATACCTAAACCTCAAAGTATGAATCTAAATAAAACTAGAATCAGAAATATTTAGCAACATGTTCTTCACAGATTTTCCGATTATTCCAGATATAAATTTTTATCATCGTCAGAAATTAATACGAATTTAAGGAATTACAGCATCCAATGATACTAGACGTACCTAACCTGAAAGTGAGAATCTAAATAAAATTAGAATCGGAAATATTCAGCAACACGTTCTTCAAAGAATTTCATTTATTCTAGTAATAAATCTTTATTATCGTCACAAATTAATACGTAGTTAAGAAATTATAGCATCCAATGACACGAGACATACCTAACCTCAAAGTATGAATATAAATAAAACTAGAATCGAAAATTTTCAACAACATGTTCTTCACAGAATTTCCGCTTATTCTAGATATAAATTTCTGTCATCGCTAGAAATTAATACGAAGTTAAGGAACTATGACATCCATCGACACGAGACATACCTAACCTCAAAGTAAGAATCTAAATCAAATCAGAATCTGAAATATTTAACAACATGCTCATCACCGAATTTCCTGTTATTCTATATATAAATTTTTATCTTCGTCACTAATTAATACGAAGTATAGGAATTATAGCATTCAATGATACGAGACATACCTATCCTGAAAGTAAGAATCTAAATAAAATTAGAATCGGAAATATTTAGCAACACGTTCTTCAAAGAATTTCCGTTTATTCTAGTAATAAATCTTTATTATCGTCACAAATTACTACGAAGTTAAGAAATTATAGCATCCAATGACACGAGACATACATAACCTCAAAGAATGAATATAAATAAAATTAGAATAGGGAATTTTAGCAATATGTTCTTCACAGAATTTCCGATTATTCTAGATATAAATTTTTGTCATAGACAGAAATTAATACGAAGGTAAGAAATTATAGCATCGAATAGTACGAGATATACCTATCCTGAGAGTAAGATTCTAAATAAATCTACAATGAGAAATATTTAACAGCATGTCCATCACTGAATTTCCGATTATTCGATATATACATTTTTATCATCGTCACAAATTAATACGATGTTAAGGAATTATAGCATCCAATGATACGAGATATACCTAAACCTCAAAGTATGAATCTAATTAAAACTAGAATCAGAAATATTTAGCAACATGTTCTTCACAGATTTTCCGATCATTCTAGATATAAATATTTATCATCTTCAGAAATTAATACGAAAATGAGGAATTACAGCATCCAATGATACGAGACATACTTAACCTGAAAGTAAGAATCTAAATAAAATTAGAATCGGAAATATTTAACAACATGTTCTTCAGAGAATTTCCATATATTCTAGTAGTAAATCTTTATTATCGACACAAATTAATACGAAGGTGAGAAATTATAGCATACTATGATACGAGACATACCTAACCTCAAAGTATGAATCCAAATAAAATTAGAATCGGAAATATTTAACAACATGTTCTTCACAGAAATTCCGATTAGAATAGATATAAATTTTTGTCATAGACAGAAATTAATACGAAGCTAAGGAATTATAGCATCCAATGATACGAGATATACCTAACCTCAAAGCAAGAATGTAAATAAATCTAGAATCAGAAATATTTAACAACATATTCGTCACGGAATTCCCGGTTATTCTATATATAAGTTCTTATCATCGTCACAAATTAATACGAAGTTAAGGAATAATAGCATACAATGGTACAAGGCATTCTTACCCTCAATGGAGGAGTCTAAATAAAACTTGAATCAGAAATATTTAACAGCATGTTCTTGACAGAATTTCCGATTATTCTATTTATTAATTGATGTCATAGGCAGAAATTAATACGAAGTTAGGGAATTATAGTATCCAATGATAGGAGACATACCTAACCTCAAAGCAGGAATCTAAATAATACTGGAATCAGAAATATTTAATAACATGTCCTTCACCGAATTTCTGATCATTCTGGCTATAAATTTTTGTCATAAACAGAAATTAATACGAAGTTAAGGAACTATAGTATCCAGTGATACGAGACATACCTAACATCAAAGAATGAATCTAAATAAATCTAGAATCAGGAATATTTAGCAACATGGTCCTCACAGAACTTCTGATTATTCTAGATATAAATTTTTGTCATAGACAGAAATTAATACGATGTTAAGCTATTATAGTATCCAATGATACGAGACATAGCTAACCTCAAAGTAGGAATCTGAATAAATGTAGAATGAGAAATATTTAATAACCTGTCCATCACAGAATTTCCGATAACTCCAGATATAAATTTTCATATCGTCAGAAATTAATACGAAGTTAGGGAATAATTGCATCCAATGATACGAGGCATACCTATCCCCATAGTATGAATCTAAATAAAACTAGAATCAGAAATATTTAACAACATGTTCTTCGCAGAATTTTAGATTAATCCAGATATAAATTTTTATCATGGTCAGAAATTAATGCGAATTCAAGGAATTATAGTATCCAATGATACGAGATATAGCTAACCTCAAAGTAGGAATCTGAATAAATCTAGAATGAGAAGTATTTAATAACATGTCCATCACAGATTTTCCGATTGTTCTATATAAAAACATTTATCATCGTCACAAATTAATACGAAGTTAAGGAATTATAGCATCCAGTGATACCAGAAATACCTAACCTCAAAGCAAGAATCTAAATAAACCAAGAATCAGGTATTTTGAACAACATGTCCTTCACAGAATTTTTGATAATTCTGATTTTAAATTTTTGCCATAGATGAAATTAATACGAAGTTCAGGAATTATAGTATCCAGTGATACGAGGCATACCTAACCTCAAAGTAAGATTCTAAATAAATATAGTATCAAAAATGTTTAACAACATGTTCTAAGCAGAATATCCGATCAATCCAGATATAAATTTTTATCATCGTCAGTAATTAATGTGGCGTTATAGAATAATACAATACAATGATACGAGGCCTTCTTAACCTCAAAGTAAGAATCTAAATGAAATTTGAATGAGAAATACTTAACAACATGTCCATCACAGAATTTCCGATTATTCTATATATACATTTTTATAATCGTCACAACTTAATTCGAAGTTAAGGAATAATAGCATCCAATGATACGAGACATACCTAACCTGAATGTATGAATCTAAGTAAATCTAGAATAAGGAATATTTAGCAACATGTTCTACACAGAATTTCCGATTATTCTAGTTATTACTTTTTGTCATATACTGAAATTAATTCGAGGTTAAGGAATTATAGTATCCAATGATACGAGATATACCTAATCTCAAGGTATGAATCAAAATAAATCTATTATGAGAAATATTTAAAAACATGTTTATAACACAATTTACGATTATTCTAGATATAAATTTGTTTCATAGACAGAAATTAATACGAGGTAAAGGAATTATAGTGTCCATTGATACGAGGTATACCTAACCTCGAGGTATGAATCCAAATAAATATAGAATCAGGAATATTTAGCAACATGGTCCTCACAGAATTCCTGATTATTCTAGTTGTAAATTTCTGTCATAAAGAGATGTTAATACGAAGCTAAGCAATTATAGTATCAAATGATACGAGACATATCTATCCTCAAAGAAAGAATCTAAATAAATCTAGAATGAGAAATATTTAATAACATGTCCATCACAGAATTTTCGATTATTCTACATATAAATATTTACCATGGCCACAAATTAATACGAAGTTAAGGAAATATAGTATCCAATGATACGAGACATACCTATCCACAAGGTATGAATCAAAATCAATCTATAATCAGGAATATTTAGCAGAATTGTCCTCACAGAATTCCTGATTATTCTAGTTATAAATTTTTGTCATAAACAGAAATTAATACGAAGTTAAGGAACTATAGTATCCAGTGATACGAGACATACCTAACATCAAAGAATGAATCTAAATAAATCTAGAATCAGGAATATTTAGCAACATGGTCCTCACAGAACTCCTCATTATTCTAGATATAAATTCTTATCATCGTCTGTAATTAATGTGAAGTTATGGAATAATAGCATCCATTGATACGAGACATACCTATCCTCAAAGTCTGAATCTAAATAAATCTAGAATCAGGAATATTTAGCAACATGGTCCTCACAGAATTCCTGATTATTCTAGATATATCTTTTTGTCACAGGCAGAAATTAGTACGAAGTTAAGGAATTATAGTATCCAATGATACGAGACATAGTTAACCTCAGAGTATGAATCTAAATAAATCTAGAATCAGGAATATTCAACAACATGTTCCAAACAGAATATCTGGTTACTCTAGATACAAATTTGTTTCATCGACAGAAATTAATTCGAAGTTGAGGAATTATTGCGTCCAATGATACGAGACATATATAACCTCAAAGTAGGAATCTAAATAAATCTTGAATCAGAAATATTTAATAACGAGGTCCGCACAGAATTCCTGATTATTCTAGTTATTAATTTTTGTCATAGACGGTAATTAATACGAAGTTAAGGAATTATAGTGTCCAATGATACGAGACATACCTAACCTCAAAGTATGAATCCAAATAAATCTCGAATGAGGAATATTTAGGAACATGGTTCTCACAGAATTCCTGATTATTCTAGTTATATCTTTTTGTCACAGACAGAAATTAGTACGCAGTTAAGGAATTATAGAATCCAATGATACGAGACACAGTTAACATCAAAGGAAGAATCTAAATAAATCTAGAATCAGAAATATTTAAAAACATGTTCATCACACAATTTACGATTATTCTAGATATAAATTTTTATCATTGACAGTAATGAATGTGACGTTATGGAATAATAGCATCCAATGATACGAGATATATTTAACCTCAAAGTATGAATCTAAATAAATCTAGAATCAGGAATATTTAACAACATATTCTTCACAGAATTTCTGATTGTTCTAAATATAAATTTTTATCGCCGTCAGAAATTAATAAGCAGTTAAGGAATAATTGCATCCAATGATACGAGGCATACGTAACCTCAAAGTATGAATCTAAATAAATCCGGAATCAGATATATTTAACAACATGATCTTCGCAGAATTTCCGATTATCCTATATATAAATATTTATCATCGTCACAAATTAATACGAAGTTACGGAATTATAGTATCCAATGATACGAGACATACGTAACTTCAAAGTAAGAATCAAAATACATCTAGAATCAGGAATATGTAACAACATGTCCTTGACAGAATTTCCGATTATTCTAGTTACATATTAATGTCATAGACAGAAATTAATACGAAGTTAATGAACTAAAGTATTCAATTCTACGAGACATACCTAACCTCGAAGTAAGAATCTAAATAAACCTAGAATGCGAAATATTTAACAACATGTTCATCACACAATTTACGATTATTCTAGATATATCTTCTAGTCACAGACAGTAATTAATGTGACGTTATGGTATAATATCATCCAATGATACGAGACATATTTAAACTCAAAGTATGAATCTTACTAAATCTAGAATCAGGAATATTTAACAACATGTTCATCACCCAATTTCCGATTATTCTAGATATAAATTTTTGTCATAGACAGAAAATAATTCGATGTTAAAGAATAATAGCACCCAATTATACGATACATACGTAACCTCAAAGTGTGAATCTAAATAAATCTAGAATAAGGAACATTTAACAACATGTTCTGCACAGAATTCCTGTTTAATCTAGTTATAAATTTTTGTCATAGATAGACGTTAGTACGAAGTTTAGGAATTATAGTATCGAATGGCGCAAGACATACCTAACTTCAAAGCTAGAATCTAAATGAATCTAGAATCAGAAATATTTAAGAACATGTTCATCACAGAATTCCTGTTTAATCTAGTTATAAATTTTTGTCATAGACAGAAGTTAATACGAAGTTAAGGGATTATAGTATCGAATGGTACGAGACATACCTAACCACAAAGCTAGAATCTAAATAAATCTAGAATCAGAAATATTTAAGAAGATGTTCATCACAGAATTTCTGGTTATTCTAGATATACATTTTTATCATCGTCACAAATTAATACGAAGTTATGGAATAATAGCATCCAATGATACGAGGCTTACCTAACCTCAAAGTAAGAATCTAAATAAAACTTGAATCAGAAATATTTAACACCATGCTCTTCACAGAATTTTAGAATAATCTAGATATAAATATATATCATCGTCAGAAATTAATTCGATGTTAAGGAATTATAGCATCCAATGGCACGAGACATACCTAACCTCAAAGTAAGAATATAAATAAACCTTGAACGAGAAATATTTATCATGTTATTCACAGAAAACCGGATTATTCTATTCATAAATTTTTGTCCTCGTCAGAAGCTATCGCGAAGTTATGGAACTATTGCATCCAATGATACGAGGCATACCTAACCTCAAATTAAGAATCTAAATAAAACAGAATCAGAAGTATCTAACAACATGTTCTTCGCAGAATTTCCGATAATTCCAGATATAAATTTTTATCATCGTCAGTAAATAATAAGAAGTTAAGGAATAATAGCATCCAGTGATACGAGGCATATCTAACCTCAAGGCGAGAATCTAAATAAACCAAGAATCAGGAATTATTAACAACATGTCCTTCACAGAATTTCTGATCATTCTGGTTATAAATTTTTGCCATAGATGAAAGTAATACGAAGTTCAGGAATTATAGTATCCAATGATACGAGGCATACCTATCCTCAAAATTAGAATCCAAATAAAACTGGAATCAGAAATATTTGACATCATGTTCTTCCCAGAATTTCCGATTATTATATTTATAAATATTTGTTATCATCAGAAATTATTACGAAGTTATGGAATTATAGCATCCAATGATACGAGACGTACCTAACCTCAAAGTATGAATCCAAATAAATATAGAATCACGAATATTTAACAACATGTTCTCCACAGAATTTCCGATTATTATAGTTATAAATTTTTATCTTTGTCACAAATTAATACGAAGTTGAGGAACTATAGCATCCAGTGATACGAGGCATACCTAACCTCAAGGCAAGAATCTAAATAAACCAAGAATCAGGAATTTTTAACAACATGTTCTTTACAGAATTTCTGATTATTGTATTTATAAACTTTTGTGACAAACAGCAATTAATACGCAGTTAAGGAATTATGGCATTCACTTACACGAGGCATGCCAGATCTCAAAGTAAGATTCTAAATAAAAATACAATCAGAAATATTTAATAACATGTTCATCACACAATTACCGATTATTCTAGATATATATTTTTAACATCGTCAGAAATTAATACGATGTTAAGGAATTACAGTATCCAATGATACGAGATATAGCTAACCTCAAAGTATGAATCGAAATAAATCTAGAATCAGGAATATTTGCCAACTTGTTCTTCACAGAATTTCTTGTCATTCTGGTTATAAATTTTTGTCATAGATAGAAATTAATACGAAGTTAGAGAATTACAGCATCCAATGATACCAGAAATACCTAACCTGAAGGCAAGAATCTAAATAAACCATGAATCAGGAATTTTTAACAACATGTCCTTCACAGAATTTCTGATCATTCTGGTTATAAATTTTTGCCATAGATGAGATTAATACGAAGTTCAGAAATTGTAGTATCCAATGATACGAGGCATACCTAACCTGAAACTAAGAATCTAAATAAAATTAGAATCGGAAATATTTAACAATATGTTCTTCACAGAATTTCATTTTATTCTAGATACAAATTTCTGTCATCGTCACAAATTAAAACGAAGATAATATATTATAGCATCCAATGATACAAGACATACCTTACCTCAAAGTATTAATCTAAATAAAACTAGAATCAGAAATATTTAACAACATGTCCTTCACCGAATTTCTGTTCATACTAGTTCTAAATTTTTGTCATAGGCAGAAATTAATACGAAGCTATGTAATTATAGTATCCAGTGATACGAGGCGTACCTAACCTCAAAGTAAGAATCTAAATAAATCTAAAATCAGAATTATTTAACAACATGTTCTTCACAGAATTTCCGATTATTCTAGACATAAGTTTTTGTCATAGACAGAAATTATTACGAAGGTAAGAAATTATAACATCCAATAATACGAGATATACCTATCCTGAGAATAAGATTCTAAATAAATCTACAATGAGAAATATTTAACAGCATGTCCATCAATGAATTTCCGATTATTCGATACATACATTTTTATCATCGTCACAAATTAATACGATGTTAAGGAATTATAGCATCCAATGATACCAGAAATACCTAACCTCAAGGCAAGAATCTAAATAAAGCAAGAATCAGGAATTTTTAACAACATGTCCTTCGCAGAATTTCTGATCATTCTGGTTATAAATTTTTGCCGTAGATGAAATTAATACGAAGTTCAGGAATTATAGTATCCAATCGTACGCGGCATACCTAACCTCAAAGTAAGAATCTAAATAAAACAGAATCAGAAATAATTAACAACATGTTCTTCGCAGAATATCCGATTATTCTAGTTATATCTTTTTGTCACAGACAGAAATTAGTACGCAGTTAAGGAATTATAGTATCCAATGATACGAGACACAGTTAACATCAAAGGAAGAATCTAAATAAATCTAGAATCAGAAATATTTAAAAACATGTTCATCACACAATTTACGATTATTCTAGATATAAATTTTTATCATTGACAGTAATGAATGTGACGTTATGGAATAATAGCATCCAATGATACGAGATATATTTAACCTCAAAGTATGAATCTAAATAAATCTAGAATCAGGAATATTTAACAACATATTCTTCACAGAATTTCTGATTGTTCTAAATATAAATTTTTATCGCCGTCAGAAATTAATAAGCAGTTAAGGAATAATTGCATCCAATGATACGAGGCATACGTAACCTCAAAGTATGAATCTAAATAAATCCGGAATCAGAAATATTTAACAACATGATCTTCGCAGAATTTCCGATTATCCTATATATAAATATTTATCATCGTCACAAATTAATACGAAGTTACGGAATTATAGTATCCAATGATACGAGACATACGTAACTTCAAAGTAAGAATCAAAATACATCTAGAATCAGGAATATGTAACAACATGTCCTTGACAGAATTTCCGATTATTCTAGTTACATATTAATGTCATAGACAGAAATTAATACGAAGTTAATGAACTAAAGTATTCAATTCTACGAGACATACCTAACCTCGAAGTAAGAATCTAAATAAACCTAGAATGCGAAATATTTAACAACATGTTCATCACACAATTTACGATTATTCTAGATATATCTTCTAGTCACAGACAGTAATTAATGTGACGTTATGGTATAATATCATCCAATGATACGAGACATATTTAAACTCAAAGTATGAATCTTACTAAATCTAGAATCAGGAATATTTAACAACATGTTCATCACCCAATTTCCGATTATTCTAGATATAAATTTTTGTCATAGACAGAAAATAATTCGATGTTAAAGAATAATAGCACCCAATTATACGATACATACGTAACCTCAAAGTGTGAATCTAAATAAATCTAGAATAAGGAACATTTAACAACATGTTCTGCACAGAATTCCTGTTTAATCTAGTTATAAATTTTTGTCATAGATAGACGTTAGTACGAAGTTTAGGAATTATAGTATCGAATGGCGCAAGACATACCTAACTTCAAAGCTAGAATCTAAATGAATCTAGAATCAGAAATATTTAAGAACATGTTCATCACAGAATTCCTGTTTAATCTAGTTATAAATTTTTGTCATAGACAGAAGTTAATACGAAGTTAAGGGATTATAGTATCGAATGGTACGAGACATACCTAACCACAAAGCTAGAATCTAAATAAATCTAGAATCAGAAATATTTAAGAAGATGTTCATCACAGAATTTCTGGTTATTCTAGATATACATTTTTATCATCGTCACAAATTAATACGAAGTTATGGAATAATAGCATCCAATGATACGAGGCTTACCTAACCTCAAAGTAAGAATCTAAATAAAACTTGAATCAGAAATATTTAACACCATGCTCTTCACAGAATTTTAGAATAATCTAGATATAAATATATATCATCGTCAGAAATTAATTCGATGTTAAGGAATTATAGCATCCAATGGCACGAGACATACCTAACCTCAAAGTAAGAATATAAATAAACCTTGAACGAGAAATATTTATCATGTTATTCACAGAAAACCCGATTATTCTATTCATAAATTTTTGTCCTCGTCAGAAGCTATCGCGAAGTTATGGAACTATTGCATCCAATGATACGAGGCATACCTAACCTCAAAGTAAGAATCTAAATAAAACAGAATCAGAAGTATCTAACAACATGTTCTTCGCAGAATTTCCGATAATTCCAGATATAAATTTTTATCATCGTCAGTAAATAATAAGAAGTTAAGGAATAATAGCATCCAGTGATACGAGGCATACCTAACCTCAAGGAAAGAATCTAAATAAACAAAGAACCAGGAATTTTTAACAACATGTCCTTCACAGAATTTCTGATCATTGTGGTTATAAATTTTTGCCATAGATGAAATTAATACGAAGTTCAGGAATTATAATATCCAATGGAACGAGGCATACCTAACCTCAAAGTAAGAATCCAAATAAAACTGGAATCAGAAATATTTAACATCATGTTCTTCCCAGAATATCCGATTATTATATTTATAAATATTTGTTATCGTCAGAAATTATAACGAAGTTAAGGAATTATAGCATCCAATGGTACGAGGACGTACCTAACCTCAAAGCATGAATCCAAATAAATCTAGAATCACGAATATTTAACAACATGTTCTCCACAGAATTTCCGATTATTATAGTTATAAATCATTGTCATCGTCAGAAATTAATACGAAGTTATGGAATAATAGCATCCAATGATACGAGGAATACTTAACCTCAATGTAAGATTCTAAATAAAACATGAATCAAGAATATTTAACAACATGTTCTTCACAGAATTTCTGAGTGTTCTAGTTATATATTGTTGTCATAGACAGAAATTAATGCGAAGTTAAGGAACAATAGTATCCAACGTTACGAGGAATACCTAACTTCAAAGGATGAATCTAAATAAATCTAGAATCAGAAATATTTAACAATATTTTCTTCACAGAATTTCGGATTATTCTAGATATAAATTTTAGTCATAAACAGAAATAAATAAGAAATTAAGGAATTATGGCATGCAGTGATACGAGAAATACTTAACCTCAAAGTATTAATATAAATAAAACTGGAACCGGAAATTTTTAACAACAAGTTCTTCACAGAATTTCCGATTATCATATATATAAACATTTATCATCGTCCCAATTAATACGAAGTTAAGGAATAATTGCATCCAATGATACGAGGCATTCCTAACATCAAAGAAAGAACCTAAATAAATCTAGATTCAGAAATATATAATAACATGGTCCGCTCAGAATTCCTGGTTATTCTAGTTATAAATTTTTGTCATAGACAGAAATTAATACGTAGTAAAGGAATTATAGTATCCAATGATACGAGACATACCTAACCTGGAAGTAGGAATCTAAATAAGTCTAGAATCAGACATATTTAATAACATGGTCCGCACACAATTCCTGATTATTCTAGTTATAAATTTTTGACATAGTCAGAAATTAGTACGAAGTTAAGGAAATATAGTATCCAATGATACGAGACATACCTAACGTCAAAGTAGGAATCTGAATAAATCTAGAATGAGAAATATTTAATAACGTGTCCAGCACAGAATATCCGATTATACAATATATAAACATTTATAATCGTCACAAATTAATACGAAGTTAAGGAATTACAGCATCCAATGATTCGAGGCATTCTTAACTTGAAAGAATGAAACTAAATAAAAATATATTCAGAAATATTTAATAGCATGTTCAACGCAGCATTTCCGATTATACTAGAAATAAATTTTTATCATGGTCCGAAATTTATACGAATTAAGGAAAAATAGCAACCAATGATATGAGGCATACTTAACCTCAAAGTATAATTCTAAATAAATCTAGAATCAGGAATATTTAACAACTTGTTCTTCACAGAATTTCTAACTAATCTAGTTATATCTTTTTTGTCACAGACAGAAATAAGTACGATGGTATGGAATTATAGTATCCAATTACACGAGATATAGCTAACCACAAAGTATGAATCGGAATAAATCTAGAATGAGAAATATTTAATAACATGTACATCACAGATTTTCGGATTATTCTATATATAAACAATTATCATCGTCACAAATTAATACGATGTTAAGGAATTATGGCATCCAATGTTACGAGGCATACTTAACCTCGAAGTATGATTCTAAATAATTCTAGAATCAGGAATATTTAACAACATGTTCTTCACAGAATTTCTGACTAATCTAGTGATAACTTTTTGTCACAGACAGAAATCAGTACGAAGTTAATGAATTGTAGTATCCAATGATACGAGACATACCTAACCTCAGAGCAAGAATCTAAATAAACCTAGAATCAGGAATATTTAACGACATGTTCAAAACAGAATTTCGGAATATTCTAGATATAAATTTGTTTCATAGACAGAAATTAATACGAAGTTAAGGAAATATAGTATCCAATGATACGAGACATAGCTAACCTCAAAGTATGAATCCGAATAAATCTAGAATGAGAAATATTTAATAACATGTACATCACAGATTTTCGGATTATTCTATATATAAATTTTTATCATGGTCAGAAATTAATACGAAGTTAAGGAATTATAGTTTCCAATGATACGATGCATAGTTAACCTCAGAGTTTGAATATAAATAAATATAGAATCAGGAATATTTAACAACATGTTCCACACAGAATTTCGGATTATTCTAGATATAAATTTGTTTCATAGACAGAAATTAGTACGAAGTTAAGGAATAATAGCATGGGGGCACACCCAGGCATACGAGGCATACCTAACCTCAGAGCAAGAAAATAAATATATCTAGAATCAGAAATATTTAAAAACATGTTCATCACACAATTACCGATTATTCTATATATATATATATATATATATATATATATATATATATATATATATATATCATCGTTACAAATTAATACGAAGTTAAGGAATTATAGTATCCAATGATACGAGGCATACCTAACCTCAAAGTGAGAATCTGAATAAATCTAGAATGAGAAATATTTAATAACATGTCCATCACAGATTTTCGGATTATTCTATATATAAATATTTATAATCGTCATAAATAAATACGAAGTTAAGGAATTAGAGTATCCAATGATTCGAGATATAGCTAACCTCAAAGTAGGAATCAGAATAAATCTAGAATGAGAAATATTCAACAACATGTCCATCACAGATTTTCCGATTATTCTATATATTGATATTTATAATCGTCACAAATTAATACGAAGTTAAGGAATTATAGCATCCAATGATAGGAGGCATACATAACCTCAAAGTAAGAATCTAAATAAATATAGAATTAGAAATATTTAACAACATGTTCTTTGCAGAATTTCCGATCATTCCAGGTATAAATTTTTATCATTGTCAGAAATTAATGAGAAGTAAAGGAGTAATAGCATGCAATAATACGAGCATACTTAACCTCAAAGGATAAATCTAAATAAATCTGGAATCACGAATATTTACCAACATGTTCTTCACAGAATATCTGAATATTCCGGTTATAAATTTTTGTCATAGACAGAAATTAATACGAAGTTTGGGAATTATAGTATCCAATGATACGAGACATACCTAACCTCAAAGCAGGAATCTAAATAAATCCAGAGTCAGAAATATTTAGTAACGTGTCCTTCACAGAATTTTTGACCATTCTGGTTATAAATTTTTGTCATAGACAGAAATTAATACGAAGTTTAGAAATTATAGCATCCAATGATACGAGACATTCCTAACCTCAAAGGGAGAATCTAAATAAGTCTAGAATCAGAAATATATAACAACATGTTCTTCACAGAATTTCCGATTTATCTGGATATTAATTTTTATCATCGTGACAAATCAATACAATGTTAAGGAATTATAGCATCCAGTGATACGAGACATTCCTAACCTCAAAGGGAGAATCTAAATAAGTCTAGAATCAGAAATAAATAACAGCATGTTCTTCACAGAATTTCCGATTGTTCTATATATAAATTTATATCATCGTCACAAATTAATGTGATGTTAAGGAATAATAGCATCCAGTGATACGAGGCATACCTAACCTCAAGGCAAGAATCTAAATAACCCATGAATCAGAAATTTTTAACAACATGTCCTTCACAGAATTTCTGATCATTCTGGTTATAATTTTTGCCATAGATGAGATTAATACGAAGATAAGGAATTATAGCATCCAATGACACGAGACATATATAGCCTCAAAGTATTAATCTAAATGAATCTAGAATTAGGAATATTTAACAACATGTCCTTCACAGAATTTCTGATCATTCTGTTTCTAAATTTTTGTCATAGACAGAAATTAATACGAAGTTAAGGTATAATAGCATCCAATGATACGATGCATACCTAACCTCAAAGTATGAATCTAAATAAATCTGGAATCACGAATATTTACCAACATGTTCTTCACAGAATATCTGAATATTCCGGTTATAAATTTTTGTCATAGACAGAAATTAATACGAAGTTTGGGAATTATAGTATCCAATGATACGAGACATACCTAACCTCAAAGCAGGAATCTAAATAAATCCAGAGTCAGAAATATTTAGTAACGTGTCCTTCACAGAATTTTTGACCATTCTGGTTATAAATTTTTGTCATAGACAGAAATTAATACGAAGTTTAGAAATTATAGCATCCAATGATACGAGACATTCCTAACCTCAAAGGGAGAATCTAAATAAGTCTAGAATCAGAAATATATAACAACATGTTCTTCACAGAATTTCCGATTTATCTGGATATTAATTTTTATCATCGTGACAAATCAATACAATGTTAAGGAATTATACCATCCTATGATACGAGATATAGCTTACCTCAAAGTATGAATATAAATAAATATAAAATCAGAAATATTTAGCAACATGGTCCTCACAGAATTCCGGATTATTCTAGTCATAATTTTTTATCATCGTCAGAAATTAATACGAATTAAGGAAAAATAGCATCCAATGATACGAGGCATACTTTACCTCAAAGAATGATTCCAAATAAATCTAGCATCAGAAATATTTAACAGCATGTTCCACACAGAATTTCTGATTATTCTAGTTATAAATTTGTTTCACAGACAGAAATTAGTACGAAGTTAAGGAATTATAGTATCCAATGATACGAGATATAGTTAACCTCAAATGATGAATCTAAATATATCAGGAATCGGGAATATTTAGCAACATGGTCCTCACAGAATTCCTGATTATTCCAGCTATAATTTTTTGTCATAGACATAAATTAATAAGTAGTTAAGGAATTATAGTATTCAATGATACGAGACATTCCTAACCTCAAAGTAAGAATCTAGGTAAAACCAGAATCAGAAATATTTAACAAAATGTCCTTCACAGAATTTCTGATTATTCTACTTATATATTTTTGTCATAGACAGAAATTAATACGAAGTTAAGGAAATATAGTATCCAATGATACGAGACATACCAAACCTCAAAGTATGAATGTAAATAAATCTAGAATCAGGAATATTTAGCAGAATTGTCCTCATAGAATTCCTGATTATTCTAGTTATAAATATTTGTCATAGACGGAAATTAATACGAAGTAAAGGAATTATAGTATCCAATGATATGAGACATACATAAGCTCAAAGTATGAATCTAAATAAATCTAGAATGAGAAATATTTAATATCATGTCCATAACATAATTTACGATTATTCTATATATAAATTGTTTTCATAGACAGAAATTAATACGAAGTTAAGGAATTTTAGTATGCAATGATACGAGGCATCCCGAACCTCAAAGTAAGATTCTAAATAAATCTAGAATTAGAAATATTTAAAATCATGCTCATCACACAATCTAGGATTATTCTAGATATAAATTTTTATCATCGTCAGTAATTAATGTGACGTCATGGAATAATAGCATCCAATGATACGAGACATAGTTAACCTCAAAGTATGAATCTAAATAAATCTAGCATCAGAAATATTTAACAGCATGTTCCACACAGAATTTCTGATTATTCTAGTTATAAATTTGTTTCACAGACAGAAATTAGTACGAATTTAAGGAATTATAGTATCCAATGATACGAGATATAGTTAACCTCAAATGATGAATCTAAATATATCAGGAATCGGGAATATTTAGCAACATGGTCCTCACAGAATTCCTGATTATTCCAGCTATAATTTTTTGTCATAGACATAAATTAATAAGTAGTTAAGGAATTATAGTATTCAATGATACGAGACATTCCTAACCTCAAAGTAAGAATCTAGGTAAAACCAGAATCAGAAATATTTAACAAAATGTCCTTCACAGAATTTCTGATTATTCTACTTATATATTTTTGTCATAGACAGAAATTAATACGAAGTTAAGGAAATATAGTATCCAATGATACGAGACATACCAAACCTCAAAGTATGAATGTAAATAAATCTAGAATCAGGAATATTTAGCAGAATTGTCCTCACAGAATTTCCGATTATTCTAGATATAAATTTTTGTCATAGACAGAAATTAATACGAAGGTAAGAAATTATAGCATCCAATAGTACGAGATATACCTGTCCTGAGAGTAAGATTCTAAATAAATCTACAATGACAAATATTTGACAGCATGTCCATCACTGAATTTCCGATTAATCGATATATACATTTTTATCATCGTCACAAATTAATGCGATGTTAAGGAATTATAGCATCCAATGATACCAGAAATACCTAACCTCAAGGCAAGAATCTAAATAAAGCAAGAATGGGGAATTTTTAACAACATGTCATTCACAGAATTTCTGATCATTCTGATTATAAATTTTTGCCTTAGATGAAAATAATACGAAGTTCAGAAATTATAGTATCCAATGATGCGAGGTATACCTAACCTCAAAGTAGGAATCTATATAAAACAGAACCAGAAATATTTAACAACATGTTGTTCGCAGAATTTTCGATAATTCCTGATATAAATTTTTATCATCGTCAGTAATTAATAAGAAGTTAAGGAATAATAGCATCCAATGATACGTGGCATTCATAACCTCAAAGTAAGAATCTAAATAAATCTTGAATCAGGAATATTTAACATGCTCTTCGGAGAATTTCCATTTATTCTAGTAATAAATCTTTATTA
The DNA here is from genome assembly GCF_051020765.1 of Lasioglossum baleicum. NCBI lineage: Eukaryota > Metazoa > Arthropoda > Insecta > Hymenoptera > Halictidae > Lasioglossum > Lasioglossum baleicum. Next base: position 27,203 of record NW_027470355.1, read on the forward strand.
TCTGCACAAATTAATACGAAGTAAAGGAATTACAGCATCCAATGATACGAGACATACCTAACCTGAAAGTAAGAATCTAAATAAAATTAGAATAAGAAATATTTGACAACATGTTCTTCAGAGAATTTCCATTTATCCTAGTAATGAATCTTTATTATCGTCACAAATTAATACGAAGACAAGAAATCATAGCATGCAATGACACGAGACATACCTAACCTCAAAGTATTAATCTAAATAAAACTATAATCAGAAATATTTAACAACATGTTCTTCACAGAATTTCCGATTATTCTAGATATAAATTTTTGTCATAGGCAGAAATTAATACGAAGGTAAGAAATTATAGCATCCAATAGTACGAGATATACCTGTCCTGAGAGTAAGATTCTAAATAAATCTACAATGACAAATATTTGACAGCATGTCCATCACTGAATTTCCGATTATTCGATATATACATTTTTATCATCGTCACAAATTAATGCGATGTTAAGGAATTATAGCATCCAATGATACCAGAAATACCTAACCTCAAGGCAAGAATCTAAATAAAGCAAGAATGGGGAATTTTTAACAACATGTCATTCACAGAATTTCTGATCATTCTGATTATAAATTTTTGCCTTAGATGAAAATAATACGAAGTTCAGAAATTATAGTATCCAATGATGCGAGGTATACCTAACCTCAAAGTAGGAATCTATATAAAACAGAACCAGAAATATTTAACAACATGTTGTTCGCAGAATTTTCGATAACTCCTGATATAAATTTTTATCATCGTCAGTAATTAATAAGAAGTTAAGGAATAATAGCATCCAATGATACGTGGCATTCATAACCTCAAAGTAAGAATCTAAATAAATCGAATCAGGAATATTTAACATGCTCTTCGGAGAATTTCCATTTATTCTAGTAATAAATCTTTATTATCTGCACAAATTAATACGAAGTAAAGGAATTACAGCATCCAATGATTCGAGACATACCTAACCTGAAAGTAAGAATCTAAATAAAATTAGAATAAGAAATATTTGACAACATGTTCTTCAGAGAATTTCCATTTATCCTAGTAATGAATCTTTATTATCGTCACAAATTAATACGAAGACAAGAAATCATAGCATTCAATGACACGAGACATACCTAACCTCAAGTATTAATCTAAATAAAAACTATAATCAGAAATATTTAACAACATGTTCTTCACAGAATTTCCGATTATTCTAGATATAAATTTTTGTCATAGGCAGAAATTAATACGAAGGTAAGAAATTATAGCATCCAATAGTACGAGATATACCTGACCTGAGAGTAAGATTCTAAATAAATCTACAATGACAAATATTTGACAGCATGTCCATCACTGAATTTCCGATTATTCGATATATACATTTTTATCATCGTCACAAATTAATGCGATGTTAAGGAATTATAGCATCCAATGATACCAGAAATACCTAACCTCAAGGCAAGAATCTAAATAAAGCAAGAATGGGGAATTTTTAACAACATGTCATTCACAGAATTTCTGATCATTCTGATTATAAATTTTTGCCTTAGATGGAAAATAATACGAAGTTCAGAAATTTATAGTATCCAATGACGCGAGGTATACCTAACCTCAAAGTAGGAATCTATATAAAACAGAACCAGAAATATTTAACAACATGTTGTTCGCAGAATTTTCGATAATTCCTGATACAAATTTTCATCATCGTCAGTAATTAATAAGAAGTTAAGGAATAATAGCATCCAGTGATACGAGGCATACCTAACCTCAAAGTAAGAATCTAAATAAAACAGAATCAGGAATGTTTAACAACATGTTCTTCACGGAATTTCTGCATATTCTAGTTATAAATTTTTATCATCGTCAGAATTTAATTCGAAGTTAAGGAATAATAGCATCCAATGATACGTGGCATTCATAACCTCGAAGTAAGAATCTAAATAAATCTTGAATCAGGAATATTTAACATGCTCTTCTCAGAATTTCCATTTATCCTAGTAATGAATCTTTATTATCGTCACAAATTAATACGAAGACAAGAAATCATAGCATGCAATGACACGAGACATACCTAACCTCAAAGTATGAATCTAAAAAAAACTAGAATCAGAAATATTTAACAACATGTTCTTCGCAGAATTTCGATAATTCCAGATATAAATTTTTATCATCGTCAGTAATTAGTAAGAAGTTGAGGAATAATAGCATCCAGTGATACGAGGCATACCTAACCTCAAGGCAAGAATCTAAATAAGCCAAGAATCAGGAATTTTTAACAACATGTCCTTCACAGAATTTCTGATCATTCTGCTTATAAATTTTTGCCATAGATGAATTTAATACGAAGTTCAGGAATTATAGTATCCAATGATACGAGGAATACCTAACCTCAAAGTAAGAATCTAAATAAAATTAAAATCGGGGAAATATTTAACAACATGTTCTTCTCAGAATTTCCTCTTATTCTAGATATCAATTTGTGTCATCGTCACAAATTAAAACGAGGATAATATATTATAGCATCCAATGATACGAGACATACCTAACATCAAAGTATTAATCTAAATAAAACTAGAATCAGAAATATTTAACAACATGTCCTTCACAGGATTTCTGATCATTCTGGTTCTGAATTCTTGTCATAGACAGAAATTAATACGAAGCTATGGAGTTATAGCATCCAATGATACGAGACATACCTAACATCAAAGTATTAATCTAAATAAAACTAGAATCAGAAATATTTAACAACATGTCCTTCACAGATTTCTGATCATTCTGGTTCTGAATTCTTGTCATAGACAGAAATTAATACGAAGCTATGGAATTATAGTATCCAATGATACGAAGCATACCTATCCTCAAAGTAAGAATCTAAATAAAACAGAATCAGAAATATTTACCAACATGTTCTTCACAGAATTTCCGATTATTCTAGATATAAATTTTTATCATCGTCAGATATTAATTCGAAGTTAAGGAATAATAGCATCCAATGATACGTGGCATTCATAACCTCAAAGTAAGAATCTAAATAAATCTTGAATCAGGAATATTTAACATGCTCTCACAGAATTTCCATTTATTCTAGTAATAAATATTTATTATCAGCACAAATTAATACGAAGTAAAGGAATTACAGCATCCAATGATACGAGACATACCTAACCTGAAAGTAAGAATCTAAATAAAATTAGAATAAGAAATATTTAACAACATGTTCTTCAGAGAATTTCCATTTATCCTAGTAATGAATCTTTATTATCGTCACAAATTAATACGAAGACAAGAAATCATAACATGCAATGACACGGGACATACCTAACCTCAAAATATTAATCTAAATAAAACTATAATCAGAAATATTTAACAACATGTTCTTCACAGAATTTCCGATTATTCTAGATATAAATTTTTGTCATAGACAGAAATTAATACGAAGGTAAGAAATTATAACATCCAATAGTACGAGATATACCTGTCCTGAGAGTAAGATTCTAAATAAATCTACAATGACAAATATTTGACAGCATGTCCATCACTGAATTTCCGATTAATCGATATATACATTTTATCATCGTCACAAATTAATGCGATGTTAAGGAATTATAGCATCCAATGATACCAGAAATACCTAACCTCAAGGCAAGAATCTAAATAAAGCAAGAATGGGGAATTTTTAACAACATGTCATTCACAGAATTTCTGATCATTCTGATTATAAATTTTTGCCTTAGATGAAATTAATACGAAGGTCAGAAATTATAGTATCCAATGATGCGAGGTATACCTAACCTCAAGTAGGAATCTATATAAACAGAACCAGAAATATTTAACAACATGTTGTTCGCAGAATTTTCGATAATTCCTGATATAAATTTTTATCATCGTCAGTAATTAATAAGAAGTTAAGGAATAATAGCATCCAGTGATACGAGGCATACCTAACCTCAAGTAAGAATCTAATAAAACAGAATCAGGAATGTTTAACAACATGTTCTTCACGGAATTTCTGCATATTCTAGTTATAAATTTTTATCATCGTCAGAATTAATTCGAAGTTAAGGAATAATGGCATCCAATGATACGTGGCATTCATAACCTCAAAGTAAGAATCTAAATAAATCTTGAATCAGGAATATTTAACATGCTCTTCTCAGAATTTCCAGTTATCCTAGTAATGAATCTTTATTATCGTCACAAATTAATACGAGGACAAGAAATCATAGCATGCAATGACACGAGACATACCTAACCTCAAAGTATGAATCTAAAAAAAACTAGAATCAGAAATATTTAACAACATGTTCTTCGCAGTATTTCGATAATTCCAGATATAAATTTTTATCATCGTCAGTAATTAGTAAGAAGTTGAGGAATAATGGCATCCAGTGATACGTGGCATACCTAACCTCAAGGCAAGAATCTAAATAAGCCAAGAATCAGAAATATTTAACAACATGTCCTTCACAGGATTCTGATCATTCTGGTTCTGAATTCTTGTCATAGACAGAAATTAATACGAAGCTATGGAATTATAGTATCCAATGATACGAAGCATACCCTATCCTCAAAGTAAGAATCTAAATAAAACAGAATCAGAAATATTTACCAACATGTTCTTCACAGAATTTCCGATTATTCTAGATATAAATTTTTATCATCGTCAGAAATTAATTCGGAGTAAGGAATAATAGCATCCAATGATACGTGGCATTCATAACCTCAAAGTAAGAATCTAAATAAATCTTGAATCAGGAATATTTAACATGCTCTTCACAGAATTTCCATTTATTCTAGTAATAAATCTTTATTATCTGCACAAATTAATACGAAGTAAAGGAATTACGGCATCCAATGATACGAGACATACCTAACCTGAAAGTAAGAATCTAAATAAAATTAGAATAAGAAATATTTAACAACATGTTCTTCAGAGAATTTCCATTTATCCTAGTAATGAATCTTATTATCGTCACAAATTAATACGAAGACAAGAAATCATAGCATGCAATGACACGAGACATACCTAACCTCAAAGTATTAATCTAAATAAAACTATAATCAGAAATATTTAACACATTTTCTTCACAGAATTTCCGATTATTCTAGATATAAATTTTTGTCATAGACAGAAATTAATACGAAGGTAAGAAATTATAGCATCAATAGTACGAGATATACCTGTCCTGAGAGTAAGATTCTAAATAAATCTACAATGACAAATATTTGACAGCATGTCCATCACTGAATTTCCGATTAATCGATATATACATTTTTATCATCGTCACAAATTAATGCGATGTTAAGGAATTATAGCATCCAATGATACCAGAAATACCTAACCTCAAGGCAAGAATCTAAATAAAGCAAGAATCGGGAATTTTAACAACATGTCATTCACAGAATTTCTGACCATTCTGATTATAAATTTTTGCCTTAGATGAAATTAATACGAAGTCAGAAATTATAGTATCCAATGATACGAGGTATACCTAACCTCAAAGTAGGAATCTATATAAAACAGAACCAGAAATATTTAACAACATGATCCTCACATAATTTCTGGTTATTCTAGTAAAAGTTTTTTGTCATCGACAGAAATTAATACGAAGCTAAGGAATTATAGTATCCAATACTACGAGACATACCTAACCTCGAAGTATGAATCTAAATAAATCTAGAATCAGGAATATTTAACAACATGTTCCACACAGAATATCTGATTATTCTAAGTATAAATTTGTTTCATAGGCAGAAATTAATACGAAGTAAAGGAATAATAGTATCCACTGATACGAGATATAGCAAACCTCAAAGTATGAATCTAAATAAATCAGGAATCAGGAATATTTAACAACATGTTCCACACAGAATATCTGATTATTCTAAATACAAATTTGTTTCATGGACAGAAATAAATACGAAGTTAAGGAATTATAGTATCCATTGATACGAGATATAGCAAACCTCAAAGTATGAATCTAAATAAATCTAGAATCAGGAATATTTAACAACATGTTCCACACAGAATATCTGATCATTCTAAATATAAATTTGTTTCAAGGGCAGAAATTAATACGAAGTTAAGGAATTATAGTATCCATTGATACGAGACATACCTAACCTCAAAGTCTGAATCTAAAATAAATCTAGAATCAGGAATATTTAGCAACATGGTCCTCACAGAATTCCTGATTATTCTAGATATATCTTTTTGTCACAGACAGAAATTAGTACGAAGTTAAGGAATTATAGATATCCAATGATACGAGGACATAGTTATCCCTCAGAGTATGACAATCTAAATAAATCTAGAATCAGGAATATTCAACAACATGCTCTTCGCAGAATTTCCGATTATTCTATATATAAATATTTATCATCGTCACAAATTAATACGAAGTTAAGGAATTATAGTATCCAATGATACGAGACATAGTTAACCTCAAAGTATGAATGTAAATAAATCAAGAATCAGGAAATATTTAACAACATGTTCTTCACAGAATTTCTGACTAATGTAGGTGTAACTTTGTGTCACAGACAGAAATCAGTACGAAGTTAAGGAATTATACGTCAATGATACGAGACATACCTAACCTCAAAGTATGAAATTGAGTAAATCTAGAATCAGGAATATTTTAACATCTTCTTCACAGAATTTCTGATTATTCTAAATATAAATTTTTATCGCCGTCAGAAATTAATAAGCAGTTAAGGAATAATAGCATCCAATGATACGAGGCATAAGTAACCTCAAAGTATGAATCTAATAAATCCGGAATCAGAAATATTTAACAACATGCTCTTCGCAAAATTTCCGATTATTCTATATATAAATATTTATCATCGTCACAAATTAATACGAAGTTATGGAATTATTGTATCCAATGATACGAGACATACCTAACATCAAGTAAGAATCAAAATACATCTAGAATCAGGAATATGTAACAACATGTCCTTCACAGAATTTCCGATTATTCTAGTTATATATTTATGTCACAGACAGAAATTCATACGAAGTTGAGGAATTAAAGTATCCAATCTACGAGACATACCCTACCTCGAAGTAAGAATCTAAATAAACCTAGAATGCGAAATATTTAATAAATGTCCATCACAGAATTTACGATTATTCAAGATATAAATTTTTATCAGCGTCAGTAATAATGTGACGTTATGGAATAATAGCATCCAATGATACGAGGCCATTCTTAACCTCAAAGTAAGAATCTAAATGAAACTTGAATGAAAAATATTTAGCAACATGTCTACACAGAATTTCCGATTATTCTATATATAAATATATATCATCGTCACAAATTAATACGAAGTTAAGGAGTTATGGTATCCAATGATGCGAGGCATACCTAACATCAACGTAAGAATCTAAATATATATAGAATCAAGAATATATAGCAACATGGTCCTCACAGAGTTCCTGATTATTCGAGTATACTTATTAGTCATAAGCAGAAATTAATATGAAGTTAAGGAATTATAGTATACTATGATACGAGACATACCTAACCTCAATGAAAGAATCTAAATAAATCTAGAATGAGAGATATTTTACAACATGTTCCACACAGAAATTCTGATTATTCTAGATATAAATTTGTTTCATACACAGAAATTAATACGAAGTTATGAAATAATAGCATACAATGATACGAGGCATACATAACCTCAAAGTCAGAATCGGAATAAAACTGGAATCACGAATATTTAACCAACTGTTCTTCACATAATTCCGAGTATTCTAGATATAAATTATTTTCATCGTCTGAAATTAATATGAAGTTAAGGAATAATAGCATCTAACTGTACGAGGCATACCTAACCTCAAAGTATGAATCTAAATAAAAATAGAATCAGAAATATTTAACAACTGTTCTTCATTGAATTTCCGATTATTCAAGATACAAATTTTTATTATCGTCGGAAATTAATTCGCAGTTATGGAATTATAGTGTACAACGATACGAGTCATACCTAACCTCAAAGTTTGAATCTAAATATAACTAGAATCACAATATTTAGCAACGTGTTCATCACAGGCTTTCCGATTATTCTAGTTATAAATTTTATCATCGTCAGAAATGAATACGAAGTTAAAGAATTATAGTATCGAATAGTACGAGACATACCCTAACCTCAAAGTTAGAATCTAAATAAAACTAGAATCAGAAATATTTAAAAACATGTCTCCACGCAATTTCCGATTTTCTAGATATAAATTTTTATCATAGTCCGGAATTAATTCGAAATTATGGAATTATAGCGTGCAATGATACGAGACATACCTAACCTCAAAGTATGAATCTAAATAAAACTAGAATCAGAAATATTTTACCAACATGTTCTACAGAATTTCCGATTATTCTAGATGTAATTTTATATCATCGTCAGAAATTAATTCGAAGTTAAGGAAAAATAGAATCCCATTGATACGTAGCATGCTTAACCTCAAAGGAAGAACCTAAATAAATCTGTAATGAGAAGAATTTAATAACCTGTCCATCACAGAATTTTCGATTCTTCTACATATAAATTTATATGATCGTCGGAATTAATTCGCAGTTATGGAATTATAGTCTACAATGATACGAGTCATACCTAACCTCAAAGTTTGAATCTAATTATAACTAGAATCAGATATATTTAGAAACATTTTCATCACAGGCTTTCCGATTATTCTAGTTATAAATTTTCATTATCGTCAGAAATTAATACGAAGTTAATGTATTATAGCAACCAGTGATACGAGGCATACCTAAGCGCAAAGTATTAATCTAAGTAAATCTAGAATCAGAATTATTTACCAACATGTTCTCCACAGAATTCTCGATTATTCTAGATCAAAATTTTTATGATCTACAGAAATTAAAACGAAGTTATGAAATAATAGCATCCAATGAACGAGGAATACATAACCTCAAAGTCAGAATCGGAATAAACTAGAATCACGAATATTTAACAACATGTTCTTCACATAATTTCCGAGTATTCTAGATATAAATTATTTTCATCGTCTGAAATTAATATGAAGTTAAGAATAATAGCATCCAATGTACGAGCATACTTAACCTCAAGGAGGAATCTAAATAAGTCTAGAATCAGAAATATTTACCAACATGTTCTCCACAGAATTTCCGATTTTTCCTAGATATAAATTTTTATCATAGTCCGAATTAATTCGAAATTATGGAATTATAGCGTGGCAATGATACGAGACATACCTAACCTCAATGGGAGAATCTACATAAATCTAAATCAGAAATATTTAACAACCACGTTCTGCACAAAATTATCGATTATTCTTGTTATAAATTTTTGTTATAGTCAGACATTAATACGAGGATAAGGAGTTAAACAATCCAATGATACGAGGCTTGCCTAACCTCAAAACTATGAATATATATAAAACTGTAGTCAGAAATATTTAAGATCATGTTCATCACAGAATTTCTGATTATTCTAGTAATAAATTGTTTACTATCGTCACAAATTAATAGAAAGATAAGGAATTATAGCGTCCAATGCTACGAGGTATACCCTAACCTCCAGTTAGAATCTAAATAAAACTGGGATCAGGAATATTTAGCAACATGTTCTGCACAGATCATCCGATTATTCTGGATCTAAATTTTTATCATCGTCAGAAATTAAGACGAAACGAAGGAATAATAGCATCCAATGATACGAGATATACCTAAACCTCAAAATATGCATCTAATAAAACAAGAATCTGAATATTTTACAACATGTTCTTCACAGAATTAACGATTATTCTTGTTATAAATTTTTGTTATGGTCAGATATTAATACAAGGATATGGAATTACAGAATCCAATGATACGGGGCATGCCTAGCCTCAAACTATGAATCTAAAATAAACTGGAATCAGAAATATTTAAGATCATGTTCATCACAGAATTTCCTATTATTCTAGTAATAAAACGTTACTATCGTCACAAATGAATACAAAGTCAAGGAATTATATCGTCCAATGATACGAGATATACCTAATCTCAAAGTATAAATCTAAATAAAACTAGAATCAGAAATGTTTAGCAACATGCTCTTCACAGATTTTCGATTATTTTAGTTACAATGTTAATCATAGTCAAGAAATAAATACGAAGATAAGGAATTAGGGCATCCAATGATACGAGACATACCTAACCTCAAAGTAAAGAATCTAAATAAAGCTTGAATCAGGAATATTTAACATGTTCTTCACAGAATTTCCATTTATTCTAGTAATAAATCTTTATTATCTGCACAAATTAATACGAAGTAAGGAATTACAGCATCCAATGATACGAGACATACATAACCTGAAAGAAAGAATCTAAATAAAATTAGAATAGGAAATATTTAACACATGTTCTTCAGAGAATTTCCATTTATCCTAGTAATAAATCTTTATTATCGTCACAATTAATACGAAGACAAGAAATTATAGCATGCAATGACACGAGACATACTTAACCTCAAAGTATTATTCTAAATAAACTAGAATCAGAAATATTTAACAACGTGTTCTTCACAGAAATTCCGATTATTCTAGATATAAATTTTTGTCAAAGACAGAAATTTATACGATGCTATGGAATTATAGTATCCAATGATACGAGGCATACCTAACCTCAAAGTAAGAATCTAAATAAACAGAATCAGAAATATTAACAACATGTTCATCGCAGAGTTTCCGATCATTCCAGATATAAATTTTTATCATGGTCAGAAATTAATACGAAGTTAAGGAATAATAGCATCCAATGGTACGAGGTATATGTAATCTCAAAGTATGAATCTAAAAAAAAACTAGAATCAGAAATATATAACAACATGTTATTCACAGAATTTCCGATTATTCTAGATATAAATTTTTATCATCGTCAGAAATTAATTCGAAGTTAAGGAATAATAGCATCCAATGATACGTGGCATTCATAACCTCAAGTAAGAATCTAAATAAAACTAGAATCAGAAATATTGAACAACATGTTCTTCACAGAAATTCCGATTATTCTAGATATAAATTTTTATCATCGTCAGAAATTAATTCGAAGTTAAGGAATAATAGCATCCAATGATACATGGCATTCATAACCTCAAAGTAAGAATCTAAATAAAGATTGAATCAGAATATTTAACATGTTCTTCACAGAATTTGCATTTATTCTAGTAATAAATCTTTATTATGGGCACAAATTAATACGAAGTAAAGGAATTACAGCATCCAGTGATACGAGACATACCTAACCTGAAAGTAAGAATCTAAATGAAATTAGAATAGGAAATATTTAAACAACATGGTCTTCAGAGAATTTCCATTTATCCTAGTAATAAATCTTTATTATCGTCACAAATTAATACGAAGACAAGAAATTATAGCATACAATGACACGAGACATACCTAACCTCAAAGTATGAATATAAATAAAACTAGAATCGGAAATTTTAACAACATGTTCTTCACAGAATTTCCTCTTATTCTAGATATAAATTTCTGTCGTCGTCACAAATTAATACGAAGTTAAGGTACTATAGCATCCATCGATACGAGACATACCTAATCTCAAAGTAAGAATCTAAATCAAATTAGAATCTGAAATATTTAACAACATGCTCATCACCGAATTTCCTGTTATTCAATATATAAAATTTATATCATCGTCACAAATTAATACGAAGTAAAGGAATTATAGGCATCCAATGATACGAGACATACCTATCCTGAAAGTAAAAATCTAAATAAAACAGAATCAGAAATATTTAACAACATGGTCTTCACGGAATTTCCGATTATTCTTCATATAAATTTTTGTCATAGACAGAAATTAATACGAAATTAAGGTATAATAGCTTCCAATGATGCGAGGCATACTTAACCTCAAAGTATGAATCTAAATAAATCTAGAATCAGGAATATTTACCAACATGTTCTTCACAGAATTTCTGATTATTCTAGCTATAAATTTTTATCATCG